>NC_061114.1:158478534-158487113 GCF_002878395.1 Capsicum annuum | reverse complement strand
GTGGGGGTGTAGGGAGTAGGGAGAGATGGGGGTTGGGGGAAAATTAATACTTTTGTTCAAAAAAAAATATTTATTTATTTTAAAAATTAAAAGATTTTTAATATTTTAGGGTGGGGGTGGGGGTGGGGGTGGGGGTTCAGGGTAGGAAGGGGGGGAATGGGGATGAGGTGGGGATAAGAAGAAAATTTATAAAGTGCTTTTAAGAAATAAAAATAATTTATTTAAGAAAGGCGGGGTGGGGTAAGTTGGCTTGTGGTGGGGTTGGGGTAAGGTGGGGGTGAGGTGAGGTGGGTGATTTTGAGAGTGAATGAACACATTGTCATTTTTTTTTCTATTTTCATCAAGAAAATAATTTTTTTACTAAACGGGTTGAAGTTGAGATTGATTGGGCTCATTTGAACCCAATTTGAAAATGGGTTGGGACTTAATGGGTTGAGGTTTACCCAATAGTAAATTATGTTGAACCCAACCCATTAAGTTTTGAGCGGGTTGGGCGGGTCAACTCAATTTGGAATCATTTTGACACCCCTACTATATATATAAGTGTGAGTAGCAGCTGCTGAAAGCAGCCAACTGTCGGTTGTCATGCCTAGGGCTGGGCATAAAATATCGAAAATCGAATTACCGAACCGAACCGAACCAAAAAATTTAGGAATTGATATTCGGTAATTCGGTATTTGGTATGGTATTTGGGAGTAAAATTTTAATATTTTGGTATTCGAAATTGAGTTTGGTAAAAGATATTAATGTCATTTGGTATGTGGTACTTACCGAATATCGTATTTGATACATACATACATATATATATATATGTATGTATGTATAACCATCCAGTAGAAAATAGTATTAGTAATCCCAAAGAATATCTTGGACCTTGATAATATATTAGTGAAAAACAACAAAAAGAATACTAAATAGGGTTTCTAATAAATATACTCTTTGAAGTTTAAACGTACATTTGCACATCTCCAACTTTAATATGGTATTACCAATTATCGTACTGAACTAAAGTTTAATTTATCGATTACCGAATTACCGAACCGATGTTTACAAGTATGGTATGTGGTATCTACGTTCAAATACCGATTACCGAATTACCGAACTCAAATTTTAAAAATACCGAATCGAATATCAAACGCCTACCCTAGACATGCCTACTTTCAGCTGTCTGCTTGCTCCGTGATTTTACTATATCATCCTTAATTAATTATTATATGTCATTTACGTATTAGAAAATTAATAAAATTTAATTTTTAAAAAAGTAAAATAGATATTTATGACATGTCTGCTTCAGCTGCTTCAATCGTAATTTTACTATATCATCCCTAAGTAATTATTATAAGTTATGTAAATATTAGAAAATTAATAATATTTAATAAAAAGATAAAATAAACATAAAATTATAAATTAACTCTTGGTGTTTTAAATTAATTTGACATCTTATACAAGACCCACTAAAAAAATTTTCACGAGTATCTTTTATAGCAATTTTGCTATATCACTTCTAATTAGCTATTATGAGTCATTCAATACGGGCCTATTTCGCTACTTCAATCATGATATTTGATTGACTCTCAAAATTATATTAGTGTCGCTTAAATTGAAATAGAAAAAAATATTATAAATCACAATAATTAAAAAATTATACTACTTTTAAAATATAAATTGACTATCAATATCACAAAAGTTTGAACAAGAAGAGTATTATAAATTACAATAGCAAACGACTTAAAATAGTAAATTACAATGTCGAAAAAGTACTATAGATTACAATAGCTATCAACTTAAAAAATCTTGAAACATACTAAAAATATAATTAATTATCTAATTTTATTTATGTAAAAATAACATATATTGGACTCGTGCTGGCACGAGCCTTCGATACCTACTATATATACAAAACATAACCATAAATGAAAACAATCTAAACATATTTTATCCAACTCTACTTATGCCTTAAAAAGTGAAGTCTTGATAAAAATTCTAAGCAATAAAAATGAATAAATCTAAAACTCCCTATAAATACGAAGCAAAAGATAAACCCACATTATCAATGAAATTAACTTCCTATACTAATCTTCAGACATTAGTAATTGATCTATGTGAAAAAAATTGATTTCTTAGAATATCTTCACAAATAAAAAATGAAATGAAATGAAATAGAGAAAGGTACTAATTGGGAAATCGATATATATATATATATATATATATATATTTATCCATTGTGGCATGCCTAAGAATCAAGAAATTGTCTTTATCTTTTTTTTGTGGGTTTTTTGAGCTCTTTTTTAAAAAAAATTCCCTCCTTTAGAAATTTATAAAATACTATCAATCAATGATATTTAATTATAAGCTAATAACTATATAATTACATCTACAATTATTAGTCCATCCTATGTCTTATCCTTTTTGTGGGTTTTTTGAGCTCTTTTTTTTAAAAAAAAAATTTCTCCTTTAGAAATTTACAAAATACTATCAATCAATGATATTAAATTATAAGCTAATAACCATACAGTTACATCTACAATTACATCAAATTAAATTCAATAAATGTTACAAAATATTTCTAACCCCTTTGCATTCTTCCTTACACATATACATACAAACTATGACTTCTTTTTGTTCATACACTCTCGTTTGTGAGCTTCGGGCTCCTAAAAGTTACTCCCAAACATGAAAAAGATAAAGACATATCGATTTCTACATACTAAAAATTTATATGATTTCCTCCTCTCCTAATTTTCATTATACTTTCTTTATATTCTTAATATTATAATCTTAATCTTATTTTAGATTCAATCAATTGTTTATTTTGGTATTTTTGTATTTTTTTTAATTTTTTAATTTTTAAGTTATTCCACATATATGATGTGATAATTAATTTCATGATATATCTCAATTCATGAGACTACTTTGTCTAAGAATTCGAGTTTTACAATGAATATTTGTACATATTGTTGGTGCTTTTTTTTTTTTTTTTTAAATAAGCACGTTCATTGGTAGATCTAAAACATGCACGGATCATTGTTTCTATCTTTTTTTTCATAACTAGAACTTTCAGGAAACATTGATCAATTTCTTACATTGAAATGACATGTACTTATTAAATTAGATGTTGATAAATTTATCATTTCTTCATGTGTTGTTGTTATGCAGGAAGCAAGTTTTTATTGAGGAGTAATATGAGGAGCTAGGTACGTAAAGTTTTTTTTTTTCTTAATATTGAAATTTACATTTTATTTCTGAGGAAAATGATTACACACGTCAAATTAGATGTTAATTTACTTATGACGATTATCAATGCTTTATGTCGTTGTTGTTATGTAGGACGCGGGTTTTATTGAGGAGTAACATGATGGATCTATGGAGGTAATATTTGTTGGCTTGATTTGTTTTTCTTAAGATTAGAATTTACATTTTATTTTTAAAGAAAATAATCACACACGTCAAAATATACTCTTTTAATATTTATTTTTTTTAAAGAAAAATAATCATATACATCAAAATACATTTTTTGATTAATTTATATATATATATATATATCTATATAAAGGTGCGACATATACAAGGTGACATGACACCTCTCTATAGCCTTTATTCTTATTTATCCTTTTTTTTTTCTTCTTGTATGATTTTTCTCTCTCATTTTTCTTAATTATTTTTCTTTAGGAAAAAGTCATCGTTTCTACCTCAAACTATACATGAAAAGTCTAGCTCACACCTAAACTATCATAGTGTCCTATTACACACCTAAACTATAAAAAAGTGAAGCTATTTCCACCCCAAAATGTAAGAACCAATCATATGACGGAGAGTGATTTACATTCGCTCCACATCATCGCCATGTCATTGCCACATCATATATTATATTTTTTTTTAAAGTCCACGTCACCCATTGCTTCTTCTTCACCAAAATCACCATTAAAACACCACCATTAAAACCATCATCATCAAATTCAAATCTTCACCACAATAATTTTAAGAATCCATCATAAATTTCATTATCGAAATCAAAATACAATCATTAATATCACAAAAATCACAAACAACCACTATAAAATTCAACATCCATTACTAAAATTGCCATTAAAATCACAATATCACAATAAAAACGTCATTATTTCTTTGAATCACTTCATTGACTCACTTCTCTCTCAGTCTTCTCCATTTCCCAATTTCTTCTCCAGTTGTCATCGCCGTCGTCCACCCCATCGCCGCCGCCATAACCACCGTCACACAATCCGTTTTTTTAGTTCAATTCTCATACACGTACCACTGAAGACATCCATATAAACACAACAACACAATTACACAGTGAAACTCTGAATTTTCCATTCACAGATTTTTCCTCCCCTTCTTCACTAAACAATACACTCACACACTACTGTACTCTCATACACAGATACAATTTTTTCATCGACATCACAGACTCCATTCCCATCAATTCACTCACAGAAACATCACACACAACAACAATTTCACACACACTCACACCAAATTGAAAGGAAGAGAACACACTCACAACTCTCATAGACACTTCTCCATTTTCTTTGTCCACTCACAAAACTGTGCGCTTTTTTCTTTGCTAACAAAAATGGGTTGTTATGTTAGCAGTAGCAACAACAAACTACTACCTCCAACTATATCCATTTTTTCACAACAAAGTGAAGAAGAAACAGTTAAAGAATGGTGATATTGACAAAGTAGATGTTGAATTTTATGGTGGTTGTTTGTGATACTAATGGTTGTATTGTGATTTTGATAATGAAATTTATGGTGAATTCTTAAAATTATTGTAGTGAAGATTTTAGTTTGATGATTTTGGTGTTGTTTTAATGGTGATTTTGGTGAATAAAAGCAATTGAAGAAGGCGGGATCCACATATTAAAATGAATAAATAAGAAAATTTAATTTTATTAATATTTTTTCAACTGAAAAAATAAAAATAAATTAATTTTATTAATATTTTTTCAATTGAAAAAAATAATCAGTCTAATTGTATAAATTAAGAAGAATATTAGGAGTATTTAATAATATAATGACAAATGAAATAGTGACACGTGTATGAAAACTGTCATTTTTAAGTTTCTTCCCTTTTTTTCACGCATCTTAGGAAGGTGAATACACTTTCTCTGCTACATCACCTTCCAAGGAGGTAATATTTCCACTTTTTTTATAGTTTAGGTGTGTAATAGGTCACTATAATAGTTTAGATGTGACCTAGACTTTTCGCGTATAGTTTGAAGTGGAAACAATGACTTTTCCCTTTTCTTTATAAAATCATCTATATAACTCAAATTTTTTCATCTTAATAGCATCTACTCTTAATTAATATTAGTAATATCCATAATTCCCAAAGCTTTCACGTTTATAACTTTATTTATTTAATAAATAATTTTATGACATCTTAAACTCACATAAATATTATTCCTATTTAAGTAAAAAAAAATTGAGTCATACTAAAAATTGATTGTACGTGAGGTGAAGAATGATTAATTGAAAAAATTAATTGCAACATTATGTACTTAGTCGTTTCACAGTCTCTTTTGAAATAAATGTAATAAAGGCAAATGATAAAGAAAGAGATTTTTAAAAAGATTTTAGAATAGTAAATGAGGAAAAAGTTCAAAATTATGAGAAAATAGATAATAATATGTTATGACTTTGAATACAATGAAAAATAAATTGTCTTTTGAAGTTCACAATGCAAACAATATATGAGTGCTTAGTATCGTAACTATTTCATTAGCTAAGATTTAATGAAACTATTTAGGGCAATTTTAATTGATACATTATTATAATTTTTAGTTATTCACGTACAAGTCAATCCAAACGATTTTTCTCTACATAATGAAAGCAAATGATAACCCCTTATCTAACACTTTTATATATATATATATATATATATATATGAATCATTTAAAAAAAATAAGAAAATTAGCTAAATTTGTGCATCATCATCATTTTTTGTTAAAAGATAAACAAATTTCCACCATTCATTTAGTAACCTTCTAAGAACCAAATTGAAAGAATATAAGTACATTAGATTTGTGCACAATTATAAAGTCTAAAGCTTAACTTATTATTACATTTCAAAAATATATCTCAATCGAGATTAATTATAAATGTTTTTCAAACGTCAAAGTCACATCAAGAACATAGTCTATGTGAAGGGAATATCATTGTCAAACTTTTAAATGCTATGGGGATAAAGTGGAATTGACTCTTCACTTACCTATACTCTCTTTTTAATATATGTCAATAAAAAATAATGTTCATTTAATATAAATATCTAATGATTTAATAAATCTATCTATCTATCTCTCTCTCTCTCTCTCTCTCTCTCTCTCTATATATATATATATATATATATATATATATATATAAATGAGAGTTTTAGCTCATCCTATGTGGCATGCCTTAGAGACCTCTAATGCCATTTATCCTTTTTGTGATTTTTTTGGACTATTTTCTCTTATTTTTAACTTAAAAAATTATTTAAAATTAATAAAAATCCTCCATTAATGTCTATATTATTAGAAATAAGTTACAATCGTGAATTAAATAATGAGAGATGGAATTACTAAGAATCATGCCGCATTAAAATACCCATTAAATAGAAATGCAGTTCATGTATCAGAAAGAAGGTGAAAAGGCCAAAAGCCTTTCATTTTCCACAATGGTTTACTTTATCATTATATAAAATAGAAGGGTTAGGGTATATGTATAACCAACAACAATGAGTTTTCTGAATACGATTTCTTAAAAAAAAAATAAAGAGGCTATCTTACTTCTTTAAGATAAAAGGTTTCATGAGAAGATGTTGCAATATAACTTTTCAGACAAGGAGATATATAATGAGAAAATAATTTATTTTCATTCAGGAATTTAGTGGAAAAGTGATGAGAGTGTCAGAGGGCAAGAAGATTTTTTAGAGAAAGTATCAATCTATTTGTGAAATTCATATTAAATTAGAAGGAGAATAAAAAAAAATCTATTTTGTTATTCCAAAGGAGATCATATTTCATACTGAAGGAAGGATCTAACAGAGGGGAAAAAGAAGAAGAATAAGGTTAGAGTAGAATAAAAAAGAAAGTGTACGTAAATGGAAAAAAAATTACTACATCTGTGGCGTCCTTTCGGGGACATCCGATAAAACTGGCAAAGCTGACGTTGAAGGAGCCGAAATTAGTGCTGTCGTCTGCCGTTGTTTGTTCCAATTTCTCTATTCTATGTTCTTTTCTTTTATTTTTTTCTTAGAAATATTCTTCTTTTTCATTTTCCTTGTGCATTTATATTAATGTTCTACATTATTATATATAGAATTAACAGCTATAAAGCTTAGGATTTTTATTAATCATCCTAATTCCTATGTTACTGTCTCCCATTTAATTTTTTTGTTAATTTCTTTATTATTAGAATTAAAAACTATTTGCATTAGGAGTATAGCACAACAGTATGACTGATATTGTTTCCAACGAAAAATTATAAAAGAGAAAATAAAAATTCGCACGCATTCGTGGCATTTATTATTTTAATAAACATTCATCATAGTCGGTATAACTTCACCATAGTCGGTATAACTTCTTTTTGGTGTGAACATATTGAAGAAAATAAAATTGCTAGACTGATAATCATTTTTTTTGGGGGGGGGGGTGCGGATTAGGCGCGGTAAGTTTATTAAATAGCATAGATAATAAATACATCCTATACTATTTAAAGTTACGGAAGTAGTATATAATTGGATTTATAATTATTTGATAAAATTAAATTTAGATATTCCCCAAAATATTATTTAGATGAATAAAGTACAAAAATTACCAAAATATAAAGAATTAAAGCAAATAATATCTAAAAAACGTAAAGAATTAAAAGTAAGGATAGAAAGACTACAATATAACATAATTGCCGGAGTTAGTAAAAACTCAATAGATGCACAAAAAGAAGAAATATCAAATATAGAATCGACAATAGATAGTCTAGAATATACATACCAACATGATCTATTATTAACAATTAAATAAAAAATGAACAAAGAAGAATTTATAATAGATGAAAAAATATATGAAAACCATAAAGGATTAAAAATAAAAATAATATTTTCTAATCTAACAAGAAGGTATAAGAAAATAGGTGAATATTTATATTTAATGTTAGAAAAAAGAAGAATTAAAATTAGAAGATAAATTGACAGCTATGGTAAGAATAGAAAAAAAAATGAAGAAATAGAAAGAAAAAATGAAATAGAAAAAATAAAACAACAAACTACAGAAGAAATACGAAAAATAGAAGAAACTAAAGGATTTGCTGAATTAGAAAGAGAACTACAAATGCTAAAAGATTTGTATGAAAAAAGACAGAAAGAAAAAGAAGAAAAAGATAAAGAACAAAAATTATTAAATGAGATAAATCAATTTAAAGAAAAATTAGAAATAAGCAATAAAGAAATAGAAACCAGGGAATTAGAAATAAATACAATAGATGTTGAAGAAACAGATGATTGTGATTCGGAAGATAGTGAAACATATACAAAAATATTAACAAATACAAAAAATTTAGAAATCAATGAAAAACAAGAA
>NC_061114.1:158350991-158475534 GCF_002878395.1 Capsicum annuum | reverse complement strand
TTCTTGTTTTTCATTGATTTCTAAATTTTTTGTATTTGTTAATATTTCTGTATATGTTTCACTATCTTCCGAATCACAATCATATGTTCGTTCAACATCTATTGTATTTATTTCTAATTCCCTGGTTTCTATTTCTTTATTGCTTATTTCTAATTTTTCTTTAAATTGATTTATCTCATTTAATAATTTTTGTTCTTTATCTTTTTCTTCTTTTTCTTTCTGTCTTTTTTCATACAAATCTTTTAGCATTTGTAGTTCTCTTTCTAATTCAGCAATCCTACTATTTTTAGTTTCTTCTATTTTTCGTATTTCTTCTATAGTTTGTTGTTTTATTTTTTCTATTTCCTTTTTTCTTTCTATTTCTTCATTTTCCTTTTCTATTCTTACCATAACTGTCAATTTATCTTCTAATTTGAATTCTTCTTTTTCTAACATTAAATATAAATGTTCACCTATTTTTTATACCTTCTTCCTAGATTAGAAAATATTATTTTTATTTTTAATCCTTCATGGTTTTCATATATTCTTTCATCTATTATAAATTCTTCTTTGTTCATTTTTTATTTAATTGTTAATAGATCATGTTGGTATGTATATTCTAGACTATCTATTGTCGATTCTAAATTTTATATTTCTTCTTTTTGTGCATTTATTTTTTTAATATATACATACATTTAAATGCTAGAAGAAATGAGCTTCCATTTCAAGCACATCCCATACACAACTATCCACTGCAAGGTGAACTTGGAATGCAAATATAATTTAGCCATTTATTTGCAAGAGTATGTTCATTTTTTTGTCAAAAAAAGTAATTTGTTGTACTAAAACTTTCGCTAGCTATGCGAGATTCAGTAAAGAATCGAACCAACAGGATTTATGGCTTGAACCTGTGACTCCTGATCACATAGCAATAACTTTATTAATTATTTTAAAAAACTATTAGTATATATCTTATACCACCGTATCTTTCTCAGTTCCTCAAGATTATTCTATGAAGGTAGATAATAATTATACCATAGGCACCCATTAACCTAAAGGGAATAATTCATTTTCTTGGTGTTTTCTATACCATTTGTATTATGATAAATGTTCTTCTGTTTTTTCTTTTTTGCACCCCGTATTTGCGTCATAGGTAGCGGATTATGTGATCTCCACTTTTCTATTTTTGCCATTTTAAAACCATTCTTTTTCTTCCTGTAATCCTTTAATGTGTTATACTTCAGTTATAGTATTAATTCTTAAAGTTATCACAACAATTTAAATGTGAAGCGGGTATTATTACATCATACTTTTGCTTATGCTATTTTTTTTACTTTAAGCTCTATAATTAATCTTAAGCTTTTCTTGATTGCAAGTTTCTTTTAGATGAAAAGGGATTAAATGGGAGATTCAATATTCATTTGTTGAACAAATTTTATGTTAAAAGAGATTTTTTAAACAGTAGGGAGCTATTCTTATTTCAATAGATTATATAAGTTTATGTGAGTTCTAATGTTATCTTGAAACCTCATCTAAAGAAATTATATTTTATTAAAATTAATTTTTATTAGAATCACTTTTATTATTCGAAAATTTAATAGTCTATTATTTAAAAATTTAGTGACATATTTTTATTACTATGCGAAGCGCGGTAGAAGTTAACTAGTCGGTAGAAGTTAACTAGTATTCTCTTATTTATAAGAGGTAGTGTAGCAGCTAAAGCAGGTAGGAGGTCGATTTGCCTGCTTCAGCTGCTTCAATTGTGATTTTATGATATAATTAATTATTAAAATTCATTTATGTATTAGAAAATTAATAATATTTAATAAAAAATAAAATAGATATTTATGATGTGTCTGCTTTAGCTGCTTCAAGTGTAATTTTATTATAACACCCCTAATTAATTATTATATCCCTAATTAAATATTATAAGTCATTTACATGATAAAAAATTAATAATACTCCCTCCGTTTCACAATAAGTGAATTGTTGGAGCAATTTTAGTGTTTCAAAATAAGTGAATGGTTCACAATTCAAGATAAATATTGAAATTTTTTTTCAAATTTACCCTCTATTAAATGTGCATTGGGAGTGATTTATCATGTGTCTTTACTTTTTGAAGAGGGTAAAAATGAAAAAACATGATAAATTTATGTCTTTGCTTTATTTTCTTAATATGTGTGTCAAAATTCAACAATTAACTTATTATGGAACGGAGGGAGTATTTAATTAGAAAAATAAAATAGTTATTTATGACATGTCTGTTTCAGCTGCTTCAATCATAATTTTACTGTATCACCCTTAATTAATTATTATAATTCATCTAAGCATTTAAAAATTAATAGTATTTAATAAAAAGGTAAAATAGACATAAACTAAATATTAACTCTTGATGTTTTAAATTAACTTGAGGACTTATATGAGACTTCTTAAATTTTTTTCACAGGTATTTTTTTAAAGTAATTTTGATAAAGGGAGTTCATCAGCTGAAGTCGACAGCAGATCGACATGTCCGTTTCAGCTGCTTCAATCGTAATTTTACTGTATTGCAGCTAATTAATTATTATATATAAGTCATCTACATATTAGAAAATTAATAATATTTAATACAAACAAGTAAAATAAATATTTTTGGCATGTTTGCTTTAACTGCTTCAATCATGATTTTATTATATCACCCATAATTAATTATTATAAGTCATCTAAGTATTTAAAAAAAATAATACTTAATAAAAAAATAGATATAAAATGATAATTTTACTATGTCACTTCTAATTAGTAGAATGGACGAGAAATTATTATAAATCACAATAATTTAAAACTTAAATTATTTTTAAAATATAATTGACTATCAATGCCATAAAAGATTGAATAAGGAGAGTAACATATATTATTTGAAAATTACATTAAAAAATACTAAAAATCACAATGGTTAACAACTTAAAATATCTAAAAAAATATTAAAAATATGATTAATTATCCAAATTTTATTTGTATCACATAAATTGAAGCAAAAAAAATATTTATACTAGCACAGGCCCTCGGTATCTAGTTATATATAAAAAATAGTTAACATATGAATGTACCACTAAATTTCATTTATTTTATTTCTGAATAATTTAAAATTATTAATATGATAAAAATCATGCGAAACGTGATCTATTTCTCTAGTAAAGAAAATAACACAATACATACCTTCATTCAATGTGACAACTAAGACAAGTTGTTTACGCTTTACATCATTGTATACCAGAATCTGTAAAATGTGAAATATTTATTAACTCTAGTAATTATTAAAGACTAAAGACTACAAAAATTCTTTATCCTCCATAATATAATTATTGTGAAAAGTTGTAATTGTCCATAAATATGGATTATGAAAGGTTATAACAATAACAACCTTTGATGATTCTATTTTTCATTAATTTATGAATACTATATTAAAATATTGATTAAAAAACTAAGATAAAAACTTTAAAAAGATAAATATTAATGCTAGTCAAAGAGAGGTCATGCCACCGAATTTTTGTTTCAGTTTCATAAAGAGGTATTTTAGTAGATTATATGCAAAGAAATGATGGGAAAATGTCAAAAAATTGAGAATTGTTATAAATGTATTTACATTATAGTGAATGTCTATCAAGATCTACTTTGATATCTATTAGGTTTTGAAGCATCTGTCTTTTACTCAGACTAGGAGTAAATTTTCCCTATAAATAGAGGGTTTTTGTTCATTGTATTTACAATCTTATGATCTCTCATCCCTCAAGAGATCAAGAAATAAGAATCACTCTCTCTATTCTCTCTACTCTTCTTCTTGTTCTTTATTATTTTATAACACGTTATAAACACGAGACTCTGTCAAACAAGGTGAGATTATAAATCTGAAGGATTTCAAGGTTAGTAATTCTTTATATTATCTTTCTTTTGCTACTACTAATATAATTATTATTGAATTTGAGAAAAAAAATTGGTTTGGAACCATTTATATTTTAGATTTATTCCTCAAGAACAATATTATAAAAAAGATGATAATATGTTGGGTTCAAATCCCATCAATTTATGCCTAAGACGCCTTTATATGGATAATACGTTGAGATTGGATCTCAATGCATGTATTGATGATATTGTGATGGCTAAGACAAAATAATGGGTGTTTGATGAAAAGTCATGAAATTCAGCCCATTTAATATGCTCCATTCCATGAAGTGAATGTGGTAGCAATATATTATAAGTCTAAAATATGACAACCTACTTCATTCTTGAGGTGTTTGTGGTAGCAGTGGATAATATGTCTGAAAGAAGACAAGTTATTAAATGCACGAATATACACGTGAACGGACAATATGATAATGATCATAAAAAATGATGATATTTTTGCACGCGTATTATGATCATAAGATATGTTAGAGAAAAATTCTCTAGATCATATGTATGCCTCGAGTTGCTCCTGAAGTGGCAATATTTTGAAAGAGGTTCTAAGCTATCATAATTTGATACGCTTAAGACATGATTATATTCCATTCTTGGGGAATGAGAATCTTATTAATGTAAACGTGCACTTGATTGTGATGGTATCACAACTCACCTCCGAAAGAGGTTGAATAATTGAGAAAAGTTATTTTGAAATCTACTTCTGAAGTAGTAAACCTGGAATTTATTCCTATAATAGTAAATCTAAAATTTACTAAAGCAAAAACACACATCATGGTAAACTTGGAGTTTACTAGCATAAAAGTTCATAAGTTGACATGAACGATTGCGATATCTTAAAGATGTGCATATTAAGTATTAAACATATATTGAAGAATTAAAAAATTCTTCATGAACTTTAATGTTGCTTGTTCTCATGATACATTGGTTGGACCAACTAATTTTAGGATCGGATCCCTCAAAATATGAAAAGAATTGGATCCATCATGTGATATGTTGAAAAGATGCATCAATAAGATGATCACATATACATTCATTGTCAACCTGCAGTTTGACATTCATAAAGTTGCTTGCTCAACAAAATTGAGTTAAGAACATAATTTCAAATTGTGCAATTAAGAAAGTTATCTTGATGATGATGGTTTGGCATTGAATGCCTTCGATAAATAGCTAAACCATCGCTAATGAGAACAAAGCTTCATGTGTTGATCTGAAATATGATATGTTGCATACAATAACACTTGTATGAATTAGACCAATAAATTATGATTATTTCATCTCCTCAATTGGTTCAAGGTCATGAACCAACTATTCTATCTAATAGTTTTGATATGCGGTATACGATTAATGAATGTACCATGATGCACAAAGATGGATCCATCAAAGAAGATGGAGGATGTATGTTAGCTTTCCTAACATAAGGGGGAGATTATAAGCATCTATGAAGTATGTTAAGAATTATCATCAGATCCTCATTCAAAAGATAATTCAAGTCAAATGCCGAATGCATCTCATATTTAAGCTGCAAGTGCTCCTATTTTATGTCTCTAAAGGACAAAGTCTATGCATGCGTGAAGCGTTATAGACCAATCGGTTCCAAATAAAATAGTACTTGTATAGAATAAGGAGCAAATAATCATAATAAGAAGGTAATATGCGCTTAAAGAGCCTATGATATAACACTTCATGAAACCTTATGAGAGGTTTCTGTACCTGAAAATAATGAAGTGATGAGATCTTAAAATGTTATGTCGCATTGTGAACCGATACGAAATGATATATCATCAATATATTTGACACAATATTGACGCAATATTGTGAAAGATTATGAGGATTAGAAACATTTATCAAGTGATATGAAAGGGTGCATCTTGGTAAGTGAAAACTTATTTGATTTGCAGTCTAGAAACTTGAAGATGTCACACATAAAATGTTGAATATTGTCACTTGACAGAATTTGTATGAAAACTTCCTTAAGGATTCAAAATATAAAAGTTTCTAGGAAACTTATTGATAATCCTTATATTGTATAAGCTTATAGCTTGAAAATTATTGAAACTCTTGGAGAGTTTTCAAAAGAAATAATATTATTTACTGAAATGAGAAATATACCAATTTGAATTGGTTATGAAGTACCATATCTTAGTACAATTGGTGCACTCATGTATCTTGTAAAAAACTACAAGACCCAATATAGCCTTTCGCTCAATTTGTTAGCAAGGTATATTTCTACTCCTACTAGGAGAAATCAAAATGGGATAAGATACATGAGTTTATTTTATTCTAAAGATTGCAGTCTCGATCTTACTGGTCATGCTAATGTTGGGTACTCATCTAACCCGCATAAATCTCGTTCTCAAATATACAATGTCTTAACATGTGGGGATACTGCCATATCTTGCAGATATACAAAGCAGTCTATCGTAGCCACTTCATCGAATCATGCTGAGATAATAGCTATTCATGAAGCAAGCCGAGAATGTGTATGGTTGAGGTCCATGATACATCTCATTCGAGAAAAATTTGGTATGAAATATGACAATCTACCCACAATTTTATACAGAGATAATTCAGCATACATAGCACATCTTAAGGGAGGATTCATAAATGGAGATAGAATGAAACACATTTTGCCAAAGTTTTTCTACATACATGAGCTACAAAAGAATGATGATATTAACGTGTAACAGATTCGTTCAACTGATAACGTGACTGATTTATTCACCAAGTCTTCTCCAATTACAACTTTAAGAAGATGGTGCACAAGATCGAGATGCAAAGGTTCAAGGATGTTCTCATTAGGGTGAGTTAATACGCGCTGTACACTTTTTCCCTTACGAGGTTTTGTCCCACTGGGTTTTCCTTGTAAGGTTTTTAATGAGGCAGCCGAAATGCGTATTATTAGAGATGTGTACTCTTTTTTCTTCACTAGATTTTTTTCCTACTGGGTTTTTTTCTAGTAAGATTTTAACGAGGCATATTATCTACCAATTAGACATTCAAGGGGGAGTGTTATAAATGTATTTACATTATAGTGAATGTCTATCAAGATCTACTTTGATATCTATTAGGATTTGAAGCATCTGTCTTTTACTCAGACTAGGAGTAAATTTCCTCTATAAATAGAGGAGTTTTGTTCATTGTATTTACAATCTTATGATCTCTCATCCCCCAAGAGAAGAAATAAGAATCGCTCTCTCTATTCTCTCTACTCTTCTTTTTGTTCTTTATTATTTTATAACAAGAATAAATAAATAAGAATATTGATTATAGAAAATCATGTCACATCTTCTTTTCCGTATTCATCTTTGTAAATTGTATACTTATAATTTGTATGGTAATTTTAAAATTATGAGATGGAAAATATCAATATAACTAAACATACTCAAGTGGGAAAAACTTACACCGGAAGAAATCTAAAATCAGTTATTGAAAAAAAAAAGAAAAGCAGAGAAAACACATTATTCAAAATGTTAGTGTAGAATGAAAACAGAAAAATTCTTAATCGATTAGAGATAATACATCAAAACCTCCTTAAACTTGTTTCCCAACTTACTTTAGCACTTAAACTAATCATCTATTTATTTACCCCCTTAACATTTTTATATTGAATTTATTTCCCCCCTTATGCTGACGTGGCATTTTCTTAAAAAAAGAAAAAAATGCCTGAACAGTATTTTTTTTGAAAACTAATATTTATATGTATACATATATATATATATATATATATATAAAGAAAAAAATCCTCCTCTTCTTCACCCAACCCCGCCAACAGTGCCCCCCACTTCTCCTTAGCAAACACCCCCACCCCACTTCTCCTCCAATTATGAAAGTTGCCACCCTCACCTTTAATTTATTCTCCTTCGACCTCTTAGATCAATAAAAAAAACGAAATTGAATTTGAAAATTAAAAAATCTACATGGTTTGGATGTTTGGTTGTTGATTTTAGAGAATTTGGTGTTGGTTTGATCGAATTTTTCATGTGGGTTGAGTTTTTTTATCACTATTTTATGATATTTTTCGATGGTGATAATTAAATTTTTCAAGTGGGTTGAGTTTTCTGGCAAAAATTTGCCAAAAAACCTGGCAGGTGTGGTTGTGTGGGGGTGGACGGAGGTGGATGAGGGTATGTTTCGGTGTGGGAGTGTAGGGGTGGATAGGGGCATGTGTGCAGGTGGGGGTAGATGGGAAGGGGTGGGGGGAAGGGGGTAGTTATGAAGAAGATGAAAAATGGGGGTGGGATATTTTTTTAATTTAAAATATTTTATATATTTTAAAATATGTATATATATATAAATAATATTTATATATATTTTTATATAGATATATGTAAATACTTTATTTACGTGGCTATGACGTGGTGGTGATCTGGCGCTGACGTGGCGCTGATATGTCAGTGAGTCTGATGCACTCTCCCTCATGAGAGTGGTATTATATATTAAGGGAGGAAATTAATTCACTATAAAGATGTTAAGGAGGGTAAATAATTATTCGTAAAGATTAAGTGCTAAACTAAGTTGTCGGGACAAGTTCAGGGGGGTTTTGATGTATTATCTCAATCGATTATCCAAAATGTTAAAGAGACATCAAAGATGGGGAAGTCATGAACGAACTTACCTTAATGTGCTGGATCATAATCCTTTGAACACATAGCTAAACTTGTCATGACTCAAAAGTGGTCATGATAACACTTACCACGGCTCAACCTTGATAAATAAGTCAATCACCCAAACTGATAAAGAAAAAATGAAATCGACAATAACATTGTCAGGATCCAAACCAAGACCTAGTCAGTAGCTCAAGTCCACCGTGAGCCGAAGACCACCCCCTAAGCCTAACATCCAGAACATAATAAAAGAATACAACAAAAGCCAACCAATTAGTAATAAGAAGGAAATATAATCAAATATAAACTCTATGAATCAACCTAACATCCGGCCCATACTTGTCCATAAAAGCCTCTAAACCAGAATACCAAACTAGGTCGGGACATGCCCCCGACTATGACAAAGAGAGTTCACAATTCCTAAAATCTGAAAAAGAAACCTAATGAAATGGCAAGACTTTCCAAAAGATGGAGGCTCACTACTTCACAGCAACTCGACCAACGCACCACTCCACTTAACGCTGCATAAGAGTAACAAAAAATCCTAGGACCCTACATTATGAAACGATGCAGCGTCTAGGGACGGTCAGTGGGATAAGCATTGGCATGTAACTAAGGAAAAGTGATAAAGTAATGTCATTCCCCAAACCAATCAAAACCACATGTACACACGCTCAGATATACATATATAGGATGTCAGAATAGGAGCAAGGGTCATGAACATAAAATTATAAAATATTATCCTGGACTATGTAGCTCTATCTGTCCTAAAGGCACCCACGGGCTATATGGTTCAGCTTCCCCGCTGAAAGGGCCCAGTGCCTGTTTGCCGCATGAACCAAGGAATCTAAAGGAAGGGCTAAAGACACCAAGGCTCTAGCCATTCCCAAAATATAATGTGTGAACCAAGCACACAGTCATATAGACCCCCACGCTGGTAAACGTGGTTTCTAGTGTTAGTCCCTCTAGGACCTTTACCTTCACAGTGAGCTACACAACCCTCTTTATGCCCAAATTAAAATTATTTTGCACATAATCCTAGCCATGAATCGAGGAGTATTATTTTAAGGCATTAGCTACTTGGTATCATCATACTAATTATGCTTGCAAGATTATATAATCATGCCAATCCATTTCAATTAACCAATTGACTCCCAATTCCCTTTTAAAATCCAAAACCATGGCCACCAAGGCCTTTCAAATCCATTTTTACCTGTTTGTCCGTTAATGTAATGAAATGGTTTCAAAAAGACAAGTCAAAGTAAGCATATGTCCATGTTCAAAACCAAATTTACCAGGTGAGTTAAGGTTAATGTCAATTTCAAGCCAAAATCCATAATTTTGGAAAACCTATGTTCCCTATTCCAATTTTCATAATAATACACCCAATTAATCCCGAAAACCGTTAATCAAAGCATGAATAATACATTCAAAATATGAAAAAACAATTCATGTAATTTCAAACAAAACCCCTCAACTCAATTTCAAACCCAACATTTAAATCATATGAATATTGAATCAAATTATGCCTTGATGTAAAATACAAGTTTTAAGGATGAGAGATATCCCTAAAATATCAAGAAATTGATTTGGGATCTTGGGGGGTGAATTCCTTATGAACCTTAGTTTTCTCTTGCTTTGGGAGTTTAAGATGAAGAGATCAAGTTTGATTTTGATTCACTGAAGGCAAAGAGGCTATTTGGGTGTTTTTAAGTTTTGGGATAATATATGGATGGGAGGAAAATACCAAAATTATCTTAATTAAAATGTGGAGGAAAACTGAGTACAATCGTCACAGATTAGGTAACGACTCATGAGGTTTGACCACGAGTCGTTACCTAGACTCATTATCTGGGGATCAAAATCCAGGTGCCCCACTATTATAATCACAAGTCCCTCACCACGACTCATTGTCTCCCAACACGACTCATGATGAAGACTCGTGATCAAGGTAGAACCCCAGGCTACCTCGCTGTTAAGACAACGAGCCCCTCTCAATGACTCGTTAATATTTCCTAATGAGTCATACCTTGGACTCATTTTCAAGGCACCAAACCTGGACAAACTCACTGATGTGATAACGAGTTAGTCCCAATAACTCGTTACGTGAGGTCACGACTCGTGACCTGGACTGTTACCACTGACAGTGTTGATATTATTTTAGAAACTTGGTAATTCAATTACATACTCTTGGAGGGTCTAGAGTTTAAGAACCTGAGGTGTCACATGACCTCCTTAGAATCATTCATCCCCAATTGAGGAGTTAGGCACCCTTGGCACGGAAACAAGAAAAAATAAAAATAAAACCAAATGACAAATTCAAAATGCCACAAGAATGAGAATAAAAATCACACCTCAAGCATTTTCATCCAAGGTTAGTAACAAGAATGGATACTTGGCCTTCATATCTTCCTCAGCTTCCTAAGTAGCTTCTTCTACCTTTTGGTTCCTCCAAAGTCCCATTACCAAAGCTATATCCTTAGTCCTTAACCTACGAACTTGCCTATCCAATATTTCAATCAGAACTTTCTCATAAGACAAGGAATCTAAAACACCAATGTCCTCAACAGGTACTATCAAGTAAGGATCATCCACACACTTTTTTAGATAGACACATGAAAAATAGGATGAATGGAAGCTAAACTTACTGGTAACTCTAACTCATAAGAGACATTCTTAATTTTCCTTAAAATCTGATATGGACTAATGTAACGGGGACCGAGCTTCCCTTTCATCCCAAATCCCATAACTTCTTTCATAGGAAAAACCTTCAGGAACACCCATTTACTAACTTTAAACTCCAACTCCCTTCGCCTCACACCCGCATAATACTTTTAGTGACTTAGAATAGTCTTACGTCTTTCTCTAATCACTTTCACCTTCTCCATGTCTTGGTGAGCCAAGTCAGCACCAAACAACCCAGTCTCACAAACCTTTAACCAACCAATAGGAGAGTTACACTTCCTTCTATAAAGAGCCTCAAAAGGAGCCATCTGAATGCTAGAATGGTAATTATTATTGTACGCAAACTCAATGAGGGGTAAATGGTTATTCCCAACTACCTTTAAAATTAATCACACAGGCCCTTGGCATATCCTCTAATTTCTGAATAGGTCGTTCTACTTGTCCATCCGTTTAAGGGTGGAAAACAGTGCTAAGGTTCTCTTGAGTACCCAAACTTTCTAAAAAAAATGCCAGAAGTGAGAAGAAAATTATGTGCCTCGGTCTGAAATAATAGACATCAACACTCTATTCAACTTAACTATCTCTTTTATGAACAACTTAGCATATTGCTCTCTTGAGTAGTTAGTTCTCATAGGTAAGAGTGAGCAGACTTAGTCATTCTATCCAAAATGATCTAAATGGAATCATAATGATTGCGAGACCGGGAAAAACCTGTGACACAATCCATGTCAATAATTTCCCACTTCCACATGGGCAACTCTATCTTTTCAAATATGCCATCAGGCCTAAAATGCTCAACCTTGACCTACTGACATATCATACACTTAGCTACAAAGTTTTCCATATCTCTCTTCATATTGTTCTACCAATAGATTTTCTTCAAGTCATGGTACACCATAGTCGAACTCAGATGAACGGTATATCTAGACTTGTGAGCTTCAGTCAAAATTCTTTCCAACAGCCCATCTACGTTAGGAATACACAATCTTCCTTGATACCTCAGAATGCTATCTTCCACAATCTTGAATGCCATAACCTTCTACTGATCCACATCATCCTTAATCTACATTACATAAGTATGGGATCCAAAGCCTACTTCTCCTTTACCACAATGCCAAGATTTGAATTAACCACCTGCTAAACAATCACACCTTCATAGTTAGAGTCTAAAAGATGAACTCCCAAGTTAGCCAACCTGTGAATGTACTTCACCAATCCTCTTTTATCCTCATCAACTAGGAATAATCTCCTCATAGACAACCTACTAAGAGCATTAACAATAACATTAGCTTTATCGAGCTGGTAGTGAAGGCTCATGTCATAATTCTTAAGTAGCTTAAGCGACCGCCTCTGCCTGAGATTCAATTCCTTCTGAGTAAACACATACTGCAAGATCTTATAATCTGAATAGATATCCACATGCACCTCATATAAATAATGGCGCCAAATCTTCAATGCAAAAACTATAGTCTCCAACTCTAGATCATGGGTCAGGTAATTCCTCTCATGAACCTTAAGCTGCCTGGAAGCATAGGCCACAACCTTACCATGCTGCATCAAAACATAACCCAGTCCCATATGGGACACATCATAATACGCAACAAACCCATCAGTACCCTTGGGCAGGGTCAAAACAAGCGCAGAAGTCAGCTTATCCTTCAACTTCTCAAAACTACCTTCACAAGCATTGGACCACAAAAACTTGACCTTTTTCTAAGTCAACTTCATCAAAGGAGCAACAATAGAAGAGAAACTCTCCACAAGCCTCCTATAATACCCAACCAAGCCCAAGAATCTCCTAATGTCGGTTGGATTCATAGGTCTAGGCCATTTCTTAACTATCTCAACTTTATGTGGATCTACCTTGATCCCTTCAGTAGAAACAACATGCCCGAGAAAAGTCACAACACTTAACCAAAACTTACACTTAGAAAATTTTGCATACAATTCCAGGTCCTGAAGAGTTTGCAACACAATTTGGAGATGATTGGCATGATTCTCCCCACTTTTATAGTACATCAAGATGTCATCAATGAAGAATATAACAAATGAATCAAAAAATTGCCTAAACACCTGATTCATAAGATCCATGAACACAATCAGAGCATTATTCAACCCAAATAACATAACCAAAAAACTCATAGTGACCACACCATGTTTGGAAAGTAATTTTGGGAATATCAACCTTCCTAATTTTCAACTGATGATAGACCAAACAGAGATTAATCTTAGAGAAACATCTAGCACACTGAAGTTGATCGAAAAGGTCATCAATCTTAGGAAAAGGGTACTTATTTTTCACCATCACCTTATTCAAATAGCTATAGTCTATACATATCTGAAGAGGCCTATATTTTTTGGGCATGAAAAGTACAGGAGCACCCCACGGAGAAATGCTAGGACAAATGAACCCTTTATCAAGAGGATCCTTTAACTGCTTCTTAAGTTTCTTTTATTCAGTTGGAGCTATTTTATAAGGAGAAATGGAAATGGGACAAGTATCCGATAGAAGATTAATCCCATATTTCCCTATCAGGAGAAATCTCAGGAAGATCATCAAGAAAGACTTCAAGAAATTCATTAACCACAGGGACAAATTGCAAAGAGGGACTCTCAGAGTTAGAATCTTTATCCCTAACTAGATGATATAGACACCTTTTAGAAATCAATTTTTGAGCTCTAAGATATGAGATAAACCTTCCTTTGGGTAGTAAGGAACTCCATTCCCATTCTAATACTAGTTCATTAGGAAAGTGAAAACTGACCTTTTAAGTACTACAATCCAGAGAAGCATAGCACGAATGCAACCAATCCATCCCCATGATTACATCAAAATCCACAATATAAAGCTCTATTAATTCTACTAATTTCTCTCTATGAAAGATGGACACCACATAACCCCTATAGATTTTTCTAACAACTATAGAATCACCCACTGAAGTAGACACTAAAAAGGGATTAGAAATATTTTTAGCACCAAAATCAAAGAGCTATTTGATTCACTAAAGGCAAAGAGGCTATTTAAGTATTTAAGTCATGGGCTAGTGGTTGGATGGGAAGAAAAGACCAAAGTGACCTTAATTAAAATGTGTAGGAAAATTGAGTACGATCGTCATGGATTAGGTAATGACTCGTGAGGTTTGACCATGAGTTGTTACCTAGATTCATTACTTGGGGATCAAAATCTTGGTACCCCACTATTATGATCACGAGTCCCTCATCAATATTCGTTGTCCCCCAACACGAGACGTGACAAAGACTCGTGATCAAGGCAGAACCCAAGGCCACCTCGTTGTTAAGACAACAAACCCCTCCCAATGACTCACTACGTATCCTAACAAGTCATATCTTGGACTCATTGTCAAGGGACCAAACCTGTACAAACTCACTACTATAGTGACAAGTCAGTCCCAATGACTCGTTATATAAGTTCACGACTTGTGATGTGGACCGTTACTACCGGCAGTGTTGACATTATTTCAGAAACTTGGCAATTCAATTACTTACTCTTGGAGGGTCTAGAGTTTAAAAACCTGGGGTGTCACAAACATAAACCAAGGCGATACTCTTACAATGAAGTCAAGTCAATATGAAACATAATTAAAATAAAAGTCTGAAAGAAAGCTCATAAGTCCTCAAAATTTGATGTAATAGTGTAAGAACATCAAGTACAAGACTGAATTCGAAAATACATACATGTCTATAAAACAAAATAAAGACAAATAAAATAAGAGGAGGCTCAGAGTCGGCTTTGAAATTCATAGAGCACCTACTACCTAAAACACCACTCCAATCCACATAAAATCAGCTCTCGCACCTGTATTTATATTCAGATTTGCACCGAAAGAACACAGTAGGGTGTGAGCATGGTCCAATTATACTCAGTAGGAATCATAGAACAATGGAGCAATGTAGGAAATAATATTAATAAAGAAAACTATTAGCATGTCACCTGCAAATAAAAAAGTCCCAAACGGTAGCTCACATCATCTCCACTAACAGTTCTAATATATAATCAAAAATAAAAAACAACACAAACATATATGAAGAATATACTAAAACTAAAACAAGTAAAGAAAATAAAAGAAATCATGAAAAATGCATATTTGAATGTAATGCAATGCAATATGGATGGAATGAATAGTGAAAGTCATTGTATAAGTTTCTGTACACCCATCAAACTCGCGCAGCACTAGGACCCATGGGGGTTTGTAACCCATATAATGTATCTCATGTATGAATCTCAACTCACCTTTTCTGCTCATGTTCACCGAGAAGGTTTTCATAAAAGTGTCTCATTTTTTTAAAAAAAAGAATATTTCTCAATATTACCAGTATCTCATGAATGTATATGTATGGAATAAGGATGTAATGCTCACAATCAACTCAATATGATATCCAATCCATCCAACATGTACATATATAAACGACCCCACAAATTAACTCAATATGTCCATAATTCATAATCATCATTCCAATTAGGCACCATCAGAATAAATATGCATGTAAGATGTTATTAATTTTTCATCAATCTCAAACTAGGGTAATTTTATTATGAATAAGGCAACCAATGCTCAAATAAGGCCTATATTATCAAAATAAACACAACACAGGCATCATATCTAGAATAAAGGCATTTAAATGCATATATAGGACCAATGATGTCAACTGAAACATGAAAATAATCATTGGCTTATCACATTATCTATCGAGCCATGAAAATGATTCAATAAAAAACATAAACAAATCCACTATCTATTTTACATCAAGCAATATGTGGAGTAACTCTCGATATAACAATAAAAGCAATACGTATAAGTGGATCGACTCATTAAGTTCTCATTAAAATAGGATCCACACAAGGAAAAATACGTGCCATTCATTGGTTATTAGTGGCATCTCAAAATTATTTGGATCAAAATATAACTTTCAAATTAAGTTTCAAATTAGTGGATGTTGCCAAAGGGAGTGACGATGCTATGTGTAAAAAGAAAGAGACTCATAAAATGACATAGGAAAATAGAGCTTTTGCTCATTTTCATTAATCCATGAATAGGATCTATACATCTTGATCGAAAAAAATCAAGAGAAGAAGAAAGTATCAAAATTGATTGGTATATTTCTTGAAATAAACAAAAAATAAATGAAAGATGAAACATAAATAAAGCCCCCATACGGGAAAATACAATATAAAATATAGCAAATCAACCACAATAGAATTGTCACGACCCAAACTAGGGCCTAGCTGTGATGGCTATCTCAAGTCTCACGTGGATCAAAGATCACCCCATTTACTTAACGTAGCCAACATATCAACCATAAGTGTCGGATAAATTCTGAACATATAACAAGATATTCGAAAGTAAGTCTAATAATAACTTATAAAGTATCTAAGTCAATCCACCAAACAACATAGTAAACCATCACACTCAAGTCCACAGTAATCCACAAAGCCTCTACAAAACAGAAGTCAATAATATATTGGGACATACCCTAGACAATAGCAAAAAATAATGTCTAAACCAAGTCTAAGACAAAGAGTAAAAGACCATGAAATGAATGTTTCCGAAGTATGGAGGCTCACCACTTCAATGTTGATATCACGAACCACTGGATCACCTGGTCACTGCGCAGGAAAAGAAGAAGCTTCGGTCTCTTATTGCGTGGGGATACAGCATCCAAAGATGGTTAGCGGTTGGAGCACTAGCATGTAACTCAGGGATAAGGATATAATAATGCCATTATGAAAATCAAGTCAAATTATCATTTACAATCATAGTCATGTATATATATATCATGTAGGGATAGGGGACAAGGCTTATCATGACCTTTGAAAATATTAACCTGGGTTGTGTAGCATAACCATCATAATTCAAGGCACCCACGAGCTATTTGGGTCCAGCTCTCCCCAAGCTAGAAGCGCCTTAGTGCGTGTAGCCGCATGAACCAAAGAGTATCCATATCCGCATATGCCATTATGGGGGACTCAAACCTCCCATTCATATATTCATTTGAGGGACTCAAACCTCCCGATCATATAGACATCTGCATTGGCTAGCGCGATTTCCAGTTTTAGTACTTTGGACTCCACTTTTATGGCTTGGCTACACATCCCGCTTTAAAGCCCACTTTAAAATATTCTTACATATGCACAAAACTATTATTACAATTACTTACCAAAGGCATCTCATTGATATTGTCATACCAACCCTACATGCAAGTGCACCACATACCATTACCATTTTTATCAATTGTTCATTTGAGACTCGAACCCATTGTCAAACAAGACATTAATTCAATGCAACGTGTTGGGACTCAAAACTATTTAGTCAATTAAACCACCAAGGTTAAAATTTAAATCAATGTATAGCCAACAAGTCCTTTACGAAACCAATTACTAATGATACACAATCTTTAGGCCAATGCCTTAGTTCAAACATAATTCAACATGTGACTAGTTTGTCTCTTAGATATTTTTACAAACACATTGAGGACATACCTTTACCAAGACCAAAACCAAAGTAAAAACCATCAAGTTTAGGGTTAACCATCACCCTATTATTAAACTACAATTACCAAGCACCCACATGTGCAAAACCATCATTAAAACATGTATATTCACAATTTAAACCAAGAGTGAACAATACTCAACAATATGCAACAAAACCCTCAATATTGGTTTTCAAAACCACCCTTAATGATTCATAAACAAAGATTTAAACATATAATTTTCATGAACTAACAATGAGGGAAGAGTCACACGCCTTATTCACGAAAAAAACTTGACTCTTGAGCCTCTAGATGAACACTTTGTAAAAACCCTAGCCCAATCTTTAAGAGAGAGTTTAGAGAGGTTTTTGAGAGTGATTTGATCCTTCAAAGTATGTTATAAGAGGCTACAATATGTTATAAGATGTGGGGTCTTAAGGTTTTTAAGGTGGAAAATATCGAAATACCCTCAACTTAAAAGCTAAAAAATATGCGCAGGAGGGTACGATTGGATCCCTCTATCATACCCACATCATACGAGTGGTACCCACTAATAGTAACTTGATTAGAATGTTAGAAACTATATTCTGTACAACATAAGACTCCTTATCCTAAACCATACTCATACTATACGACAAGTACCCTCCAACCATACCTTAAGCAGAATCCTCTAGGATAGACTTTGGACATTATATGGTTTAGCACTATACTTCTCGTAACCTAACACACGACTAGTATGATGCCTTTTCATACCAAAAGCAGAACTTGGCCAATGTGATACTGACCAACATACGACCAAGGACTTCAAATTGTATCCATTCCATACGAGTGGTATGATGTAGTCGTATGTGCACAAAACGTTTAAGTCTTAGAAAATTTTGTAAGGGCCAAAGTTTGGGGTGTTTCAAGAGTACAAGACCCAACAGGGCACACAACAGTAAAAATACTCTCAAAATATAACCTCATAGTTATTTTCCCCTATCCATAACATGCTTTACATATTTATTAACTACTTAGCTCAATCTGAAAGAAGTTAAGCTATAACCTACCTCTAAATAATGAAATCCCAATCTAAAATGCTTCAATATTGAGCCTTTCCTTTATGAACGACCTCAAAATCAACTAAACATTCAAATATAAGATTTATGCATTAAAAAAAATCTAATGATACCCATATTGTCCATATTCGGGCTGGATTCAAAATGAATTTGAAAAACTAGTTTGAAAATGAAAAACGTAAAATTAGAATTACGTTTTATAAACACATCTCCCAAGGTTATAGGAGTATGCAGGAGAAACCCCATGCAAAAATGTGTTAAAAATGAGGTCCAAATTAAAGAAAACCCTTTTCAAACTTTATCGGTAAAAAACTCCAAAATCTTGATTTAAAGTTGTTTTTTGATGATATAATCTATGAAAATTAATGGGAATAAGGTTTTAGAGCTTACCCGAGCTCAAATAAAAATTAATAGGAATAAGATTGTGGAGCTTAGCTGAGCTTAAATGGTGATAAAATCCTTAAATTCGCCCAAATCCAAAGCTCAAAGGTAAAAAATTAGAGGGAACAATTTGAAAATGAGTTTTCATTTCAACCTAGCTTTGGCCGCTTGAGCAATCAAATGACCGCTTAACTGATCATCACTAAAGCGATGGGTGACTGTTAAAGAGGTATAGCCTGTTTGGCTAGGCCCGCTAAAGTGATCCCCTTACGCTAAAACAACACTTGCTAAAGTAGTAAAAAGTTCACTTTAGTGGTAGGTGGTGGGTCATGAATGACTACTAAAGCGGTGCTCTACCGCTTAAGTAGCCATTGCTAAATTGACATTTTGGCCGCTAAACCGACAACACCAACAACTTTGCTTATTGAAAGTTATCGGTTGATCCCTCGGGATTCGTTCAAAATTCTATGAATGTAAATGAACTATAACACTAGGATAATTTTGACATTTAGGACTTATTGGCGACGTCGCATATTTGAAAAAGGTTGTATTCACTAATTAACCGTTGAGACCCTATTTCACTATTTTCCAAATGATGGATCGAAGTGATATATAAAGGTTCCAAAAATTGAATCAACTCCACTACTAACCTAAATTCAACATTCCAGATCTGTTGACATAGTCCAAATTGTCGTTCGACATTCAAAATAATAAATGATGACCGAAGTTAACATATGACTTCTCAAGCCTCTAAAAATCACAAACTCGCGCAAAATATTTCCGATTAAATCGGAAACCATGCCAACCATCTTTAAACTCCAAAAATAATATGTAGCAACTAAGAGGAAGGAAAAATGGACAAAACACAATAAAATAGAAACTTAATAATTTAGGTCATTATAATATAGACCGCTCAAACTCTAGTTCATCCTAGAACTAAAAGGCAAGCAAATACTTGAATTGGTAAGAAGTTGGGGGTAACTACTACACATATAAGACTTGACCTCTCAAGAAGCCTCCTCAATAGGATGGTGTCTCCTCTAAACCTTAACCATAGAAATATCTCTAGAATGCAACCGTCTAACATCTATAGCTAAAATAGACATTGGTTCCTCAACAAATGTCAATCTCTAATCTAACTAAACAGAGTCCCAATAAAGCTCATGAAACTCATCCAAAATATAGCACTGAAGCATGTCCATAATGACCCAAATACCATTAGAACCATGAGAAGCATGAAGCAACCGACTCATCAAGTCCATAGTGATCCGCTCCTACTTTCACTCAGAAATAGGTAATCTCTAAAGTTAACCACCCGATCTCTAATGCTCGGCCTTTACCTACTGACAACACAAGCAACGAGCTTCAAAATTTGCCACATCCTTCTTCATACCCCCTCCCCCCACTTGAGAAGTTGCTTTAAAACACGATACATCTTGGTCAAACCTAGATGGATGGAATATCAAGAATAATGTGCCTCCTTCAAAATCAATCTCATTTATCCACCAACTGTTGGTGCACAAATTTGACCTCCAATCCTTAAAACTTTATCAAAATCAAGAGATTCTCCCTAGCCTTGCCACTCAACACCTTCTCTTAAATTACCCTCAAACTCTCATTATCAATCTGGTGGTCTTAAATCTGCTTCTTTAAGGAAGATATAGGATCAACAAAGGCTAAAACATGACCAAATATTGAAATATCAAGCCTAAGTATATGATTAGATAAGGACTAAATCTCCAAGGCTAAAGTCTACTTTTGGGTCAAGAGAGGAGCTAAACTCTCCATACTAGTCCACTTTTGACAAAAGGCATCCACA
The DNA here is from genome assembly GCF_002878395.1 of Capsicum annuum. Lineage (NCBI taxonomy): Eukaryota > Viridiplantae > Streptophyta > Magnoliopsida > Solanales > Solanaceae > Capsicum > Capsicum annuum. The sequence continues at coordinate 158,454,583 of NC_061114.1, read as the reverse complement.
AACACAATAGCCTTGCCCAGATGATACAAATTATGAGGTCATAATCTTTAAGCAACTCAAGCCAGTACCACTACCTCATGTTAAGATCTTACAGTCTGAACAAGTACTAAAGGCTATGATGGTCTGAGAAGATATCTCAAGGAACTCCATATAAATAAATATGCCACAACTTCAACACAAACACTATAACTATCAACTCTAAATCATGGGTAGGGTAACTTCTCTTATGAAACATCAACTGATGAGAGGCATAAATAATCCCTTACTCTTTTGCATCAACACCGACCCAAACAAACACCATAGCATCACAAAATAACGTAAAACTCACACCCTTCTTGGACAAAGTCATGATAGGAGCCAAAGTCAAAAACTCTTTATGCTTTTGGAAGCTCTTCTCACACGCATTCAACCACTAAAAAACCACTTTTTTCTGAGAAACTTGGTAAAAAAAGTTGCAATAGATGAGAAACCCTCTACAAAATGCTAATAATAACCCATCAAATCAATGAAACTCCAAATCTTAGTAGGAGAAGAAGGTTTAGCCCAATCATGAATTGTTGATATCTTGGTCGGATCAATCATAATTCCATCCTTAGTCACCACATGACCCAAGAAAGAGATAAAATTCAACCAAAATAAACACTTAGAAAACTTAGCATACAACTTCTCATCATGCAGCCTCTGAAATACAATCCTTAAAGGCTTCACAGGATCGACCACACTCTTGGAATAAACCAAGATGTGATCTATAAATACAATCACATAAAAATTATGGTTGAAATACCCTGTTCATAAACTCTATGAACACAACTGGGGCATTGGTCAATCCAAAATAAATAACTAAAAACTCATAATGACCGTATCAAGTCCAAAAATCTATATTTGAAACATCCAAAGCCTTAATATTCAACTAGTGATATTCAGATCTCAAATCAATCATGGAAAACATCAAAGCTCCATGAAGCTGGTAGAAAAGATCATCAATACGAGGAAGAGGATAGTTGTTCTTAAATGCCACTGTGTTCAACTTCCTATAATCAATGCACATACGTATAGAATCATTCTTTTTTTTCACAAATAAGATTTACGCACCCTAAGGAGATACACTAAGTTTGATGAACCCTTTGCATAAGAAATCTTGCAACTGCTTCTTTAACTCCTTCAACTCAACCAGGGCCATCTTGTAGGGATGAATGTGGGCTTGGTTCCCGACTTAACATTGATAGCAAAATCAGTATCACAATTTGGAGGTATACCAAGAAAATTTATAGGAAACTAATCCATGAACTCATAAGCAACCTAAATAGAATCCATAGGAGGTGGTGAGGTAACACTAGTATTATGAATATGAGCTACATAAGACAAAGGCCTCCTCTCTATCATACAACAAGCATGAAGAAACAATATAGCACCCTTCATACTTAAAGAACGTGTACCCTTCCAAGCTAACCTCAGCACAACTAACATAACTAAGGTCACGGTCTTGGCATTACAATCCAAGATAGCATGATAATGAGCTAACAAATCCATACCCAAGATAACATCAAAATTAATCATATCTAGGGTAATCTACTCTATCTAAATCTCACAGCCTACAAAGGTAACCACACAAGATCAGTATACCCGATCTACCGCTAAAGAATCTTTTATGGGGGTAAAATCATGAAGAGCCATAGAAAGAAGCTCACACGTAACATTAAAACCAAAGGCAAAATATATAGACACATAGGATAATATAGATGTAGGATCAAATAAAATGCAAACAATTTTTTTGCAATATGGGAAAATACCTGTAATAACTAAATTAGAAGCCTCTACCTCACCCCGGGTCTCTTAAGTATAATAAACACTGACTATGTCCATTCCTAAACTGAGTAACCCTAAGACCACCTCTACGAGTACCCCTAACTCTACTTTTAGCTCATCTAGCACTATTTTTACCACTCTGTGAACCACATCTGACTGTAGATATAGGAGTAGGGAAAAACTGAAGTTAGAACCCTATGGATTGGATCCATACACATGTTGAGGGAAATATTTGAACATATGTATAAAGTCATCACATACAAAATATCCTTTATGGCCCGACTCGATCTAAGAAGGTGTGGATAAACTAGAACAACTACTTTAGCTTAAAGAACTATTCTTGGAACCTCCATCCGTATGACCTAATAGCCGACAACTAAAAGTTGTAGAACATAAAGTCTTACTACTTAATCCCTGCAACACAGCCTGAACCAGCCTATCATGATAACCACGAGAACCTTTACTTGAAAAATCTCTACCTTGGGAGGTGTGTTCACTACACTTACCCTAATGATGCACCTTTTTGGTGGATCTAATTGTAGACTAGATAATAGACTCAATTATCTTGGTATACTCAATAATACTTTGGAAAAAAGCCCCTGATACTACTATCTGGGTTATAGCCAACTGATAATTACCATCTAACCCCTTCACAAACTTCTAAATTCTCTTAGACTTCGTGCCTATGCTAGTGATTAAATGTCTGGATAAAGTGTGAAAATAAGCCTCATACTCAGCAATAGCCATGAATTCTCTCTCTAAGTGATCAAACTCATCATGCATCTAATCTAAAACTATATGATACAAATCTCTCTAAGAAGGCCTCAAAGAACTGAGTCTAAGACATAACAGGTAAACCCAAAGGCCTATAAATAGTGAATGACCTTTACCAATCCCTAGACATATCCTTCAACTGATAGGTAATATAAATAACTCTATGAGACTTAATTAATCTAAGATTATGTAACTTCTCCAGGAAATTGTTGCGCCCAAGAGCACACATAAGTATATATGGTCTACCAAGTAGTAAAATGGCCTTTAAAAGTCAAGTATCGATCCCATAGGGACTTATGTTAAAAATCTATCCAACTTTAGTTCACTGCTAAGATAAATCAAGTATTAAAGTAACCAAGAGTAATTAAGGGTTCACATTTAAAAGTTAACTTAAAAATATGGTAATGTAAAGGTCTTGAACAATAATAGGGAGAAAACCAGGGTTAAGAAACTACGAATAATCCTACTTAGCTATATAACTTGTTGATTTAGTTAATTATCTTTGGTGTTGATTCACGAGGTTAAGAATATGCTTACGATTTTTTGAGCCTCCAATCAACTATCTAACTTAGCCTCACAACTATATCATTAAGCGGGTATGTAAGAACTAAGTTAAACACATTTATACTTCTTCCCATATATGAACCAAATATAGTGAATTATATATATTCATATCCTAAACACAAATCATAAATTTAATTCATTGAATGATTATGATCCTATTTCATATATCCCATGTTCTATTTTATCATTCTTTCTTCTGAGCTCATAACAGAATTATGTGTTTATCCTAAGGGTTGTGATTTCATAGAATAGTTAATAATAAGAATATATGAATAACAAAGAATGATAATAGCATAAACCAACTCAATTAGTAAGCTTAAGTACTCATGTTCTTAGCCTTAACCCTAGATAAGAGTGTTTAGCCTCTCATGGACTTACAAAGCATCATAATAGTGGAATCCATGTAATAATACAAAAGTAAAATAAGGTAAAGGAATAAAAACCCTAATTAAATCCGACTCAAGTGTATTTAAAGCCCCATAAGTCATTCCAGGTCATTACAAAAGAATTGGAGTAACTATTTATAATTGGAGAAAGCTGCCTAATTTTGACACACTAGTGTGTCACACTATGACATTGGTGTAATAAAGGCGTAGTCTGCCATTATCATAGTGAGATACTATAATTTCACATTTTAGTTTGATACTAAGGGAGTGACACACCCTTAAAATGGTAGCTAGGCAACGTGGCATACCCTTAAGGCAAAAAATTCTAGGTTTGAACATCAATAACTCCATGTGTTTGGCCTTTCATTCCTTGCTTTGTGGTAGCTTTTGTCCTTCAAAAACATCTTTTTACTCACCGATATATCATGTTTATCATTTCACTGAGCTTCCTACAACATAGCACACCACGAATTAGAGATTTAAACAAGATAGAATCAACCAAGACGACTAGAATGATACATAGCTCAAGTTAAGAATACTAGTTTTCTCATTTAAATTCTAATTAAGCATTTTGATTCCAACTTTGATTTGAACACACCTTAAACATCATAACACATAACTAAATATTTAGATGCTAATACAGAAGAAGTCTTCAAAGTTAAGCTACTTAAGGCTAGATAACAACACTTAGCTACATAAATCCATCTAAGATCATTACCCCATACTTAAAAACCTGTTTATCATTAAATAACTCTTTACCTTAAGCACCATAATCAAGGAAGACTTCAACACTATCACCACAAGTAAGACACTCACGCTAGCACTATAATGACTATACAATTGGTAAGTTTTACACTAACTATGTCACATACACTTGGAAAATCAAGAACTCTACTTCAAATATCCTAACCTCAAGATTTGACTCACCAAGTTGGCAAATTCATGCATATTACTCAATCACAGAGATCATATAAGTCCCCTATCTATCATCAAACATGTGACCTCACCACAAGAAAGTTACCCATATTCACTCACAAAGATGCAATTTATAATAAGAATGAGTGTAAAAATAAAATTACACTCACTCTCACAAAGAATTCTCATGTCACACATGATGAACCATAGTCTTTCCCTTAGTGTAGTATTGATGAGTGGTGAATTTACCACTCATTTACATCCAAAATTTATGCACAATACTATGATTTGAAGGTATGAATGAGGAAAATTTGTTAGTTGAAGTCATTAATCTCCATAATTTGTAGGTCGTCAGGTGATGAAAAGGAAAGATGTAGAATCGAGCTTAAAAGGGATAAAAAAAGAGAAGTGTAGCTGGAAAACCTGAAGTAGGAATTGGTCTCAGTTACCATGATCGCGGCCAGTCAAGTAAGCAATATCTATAATCTGAAGGCGATCGTCGTGCCCATAATCGCGAGCAAGTTGCCGCGATCACGATGATACGGGTTTATGCCCAGGGGCAATTTTGTAAATTTATGTAGCCGACCCCAAATCTTTTAAAAGGATAAAACTCTTTCCCATTTGGAACTATTAAACTTTGAAATTGAATTGGAGTCTTTGCAAACCCTACCAAATTGGGGAAATTTAGTGTGGATTTAGTAATGATTTTGATGAGGGTTGAGGAAACGAACAAAATGGTCCGTCAATTGAAAGACAACTTTTAAAAAATCAACCAAACCATGGTATCACACTCCGCTTGGACCAAGTAATTAGAGACTCAAATAGAGAAAATATCCACTCTACTTAATGCAAGACAAAAAGGAAGTCTTCCTAGTGACACTGTTTAAATTCAAAAAATAATTCCTACATATTGGCTATAGTCACTAGGAGTGGTAGAACCCTCGGTGATCTTGTGGTGGATATTGAAAAAGAAACCAATGTTGAACAAATAAATATGAAGAAGAAGCATGTGAATGATTCGAATGAGGAGGCTCTGAAGTCTAAAAAAGGGACTGGAAAAGAACTGGTGTTAAATGAAGAAGAGGATGATAAAGAGAAAAACCCAAAGGTAGTTGAGAATGTTAAAGTTAAAAGTGATCCAATGCCTACCATGAAGGTTCCCACCATATATTCCCTCAAAGGCTAAAAAATAAGTAGAACAATTCTAAATTCAAAATATTCCTTTCTAAGCTTAGCAATCTATTAATTAATATCCCGTTGCTAGAGGCAATTCAAGAGATATTGGGGTATGCTAAGATTATGAAAAAGTTGATGTCGAAAAAAAGGCTTATTGATGGTGAAACCATAGAAATTACTCATGGGTGTAGTGCTATCATGATGTGCGCTATAACAGAGAAAAAGGATGATCCCGGGGCCTTTAAAATTTTTTGCACCATAGGGTCACACAAGTTTGAAAAAGCCTTGTGTGACCTTGGTGCTAGCATCAATCTCATGCCATATTCAATCTATAAAGAACTTGGGTTAGACAATACTACTCTAACAATAATAAGGCTATTGATGGTGGACTGGTCTATCAAGAGACTAGTTGGGGTCTTGTTTGACCTGTTAGTAAAGATGGACCGCTTCATTCTTTCAACAAATTTTTTGGTGCTTGATTGTGAAATCGACCAAGAGGTACCTATTATACTTGAGCGACCTTTCTTTTCAACCAGAAGATCTATTATGGATATGGAGATAGGAGAAATAAGATATTGGGTCAATAATGATAAAGTATCCTTTCGAGTGTGCAAAATAGAGAAATAACCTATGGAGTTGCAAGTAGTGTCCGCCATTGATATTGAGAACCCATGGGTGAATGATGGGTCCATTGAGGATCCAACTTGAAAATATGAAATACATCGTGCCATGATGATAAATAAGGCACTATGTGGGAGGCAACCCATAAATGCCTTGAAAGTGGCCTGTATGCTTTGTTTTTATTTAGTAGAGTAGATTTTAATTTTGTTGAGGTACTATAGGATATTTGGATGAGGATGAACAAGGTAAAGTATGGAATTTCTTTGCAGTTTACTAAACATGGGAAACAAAGGACCAAAAATGGCCTCAGTTATTATGATCGCGATACCCGAGACACTGCGATCGTGGAACATGGATCGCAATCACGGTAAAGTCTGGTTAAAAGACCATCTGACTATCATTTGCCCCTCTACACTTCTCTTTTTAAATTTTCTCTCAAATTACCCCCAATTGAGGTCGTGTGTTGGCATCCAAAAGTAGTCTTAGCATTCGCCCATCATCCCTTATCTAATTTGTTCTTTAAATTCCCTCTTAAATTGCCCATTTGTAGGCTTTAGAATATATGTGATAGGTGTGGCCTAATTTTGTGATTTTCATGATTAATCTTTATTAATTGTACTTGTGTGGGGTGGTTAGCTATTGTATTTTATGTGCACACATTTGGGGAAGTCTTGAGTACCCAAAATGTGTTAGAATTTGATAAAAATAGGGTGTGCATACCAAGTTCTCGATCAAATGCCCAAACGAACTCATAGCTAGTTGTTTTCACATTCTAAGGGCATGATCGAGTTCCTAGGAACCTTGTTCAATGCTCTTATTGATATTGCTTGTTTTGGAACATGATTTTGTCTTGAAGTTAGAATTTTGAATTTTAAAAAAATTAGCTCGGTCTAGCCTCAGATACCATAATCGCGGTTATTGGATTGCAACCGCAACACTACAATTGTGGCTCAGTGACCCGTGATCGCCATACCTGAGTCTGATTTACCACCTGGGCTAAAAATCCTGCACTTCCAATTCTTGCCCAAAAACAACTAAGTAACCATCCCATGAGCTTAATTAAACAACATAACATAGTTTTTGCATAAAAATATTAATGATGAGTGTTGTGTTATTCTTATGTTTTTTAGGTTTACATCATGGGAGATTATGACCAAGTCTAGTTCATGGTGCCTGAATGCCACAACTAGTACTACAGTAGTCTCCCAAAAACAAAGCTGCTTTCAGAGAGGGGCATATGTTTGGAAAAAGTATCAAAAATGCTTCCGACATTTCATGATAGACTCATATCCACTGGTTTGATATGTTTTTCCATGTATTATTATTGGTCAAATAAGTAGTGGGTGTGGAAGTTCTATGCTAACCTTCACGTAGTATCTTTCTCCAACCAAATCATCAAAATCTAAGGAAAAGAGGTACATATTAGAGCTGAATAGATAAATGACATATATAGGTTCCCGAATGTATATATGGTTCAATTTATAGCACAGGGATGTGAACTGGGGAGCTGGATGACAGAGAAGTTGTGCTCTGGTAGGGAAGTTTCTTGGTGTGGCTCCAAAAAGGGATATCCATGAATGATTTCATAGTGGAGGCGAAGATATGGTTGCACATCATTTATAGACGAATTTCTCCATGCACACACATAATTATTGTACTAGAAATAAGAGCTCGGATGATTGCCTGTATACTAGACAACATTTTATTGAATGTTGGTCAGCTTGTGATCTCAGACATGAAGTTCTTCAAGGCCCATGGTGGTGCATACCTTTTATTCCCATATTTAATTATTGAGTTATGCTTGAGAGCTAGGTTAGAGGTATACCCCTAAGACACTTGGGTGCACCCAAAAACTCCCATTTATCCTCTCAAGATTCAAGGTGAGGGAGCACTGGGCAAGAGTAAGAAGAGAAAGATCATCTTAGGCAAGTCGACATTTAAAGATACCGAGTCTTGTAGGCTATTCACAATTAGTCCCTTTTATGAGATCACAGTTGATTTAAGGGCGATAAAGGAGCTCGTAGCAGGGTTGCCTTAGGGGCTGGGAGAGCCTTCCACTAACCGACACTCCTATGTGGCTCAGTCTGATTATAAAAGGTACTTGGAGGATCAGAAGGCGTAGGAAGCCACCATTGATAGGCTTGACAAGTCCTATTCATATTTGGTAGAGTCTTACAGGGAGCTCAGAGAATCACATGAGAAAATAAAGAAGAGAGAGGAGAAGAAAGACAAGTTCTTTACCAATAGGCATTTTGTTGAGAGCTTTGCTACTATTTCAGCCCCTATGACTAGATTAACTCAGAAGAAAGTTCATTTTTGATGGTCGAAGGGTTGTTAGTTAAGTTTTGGAAAGCTCAAGGATTGTCTTACTTTAGCTCTAATGTTAGCTCTTTCTATTGAGGGAGAGGGATTCACTGTGTTTTGTGATACTTCTAGTGTTGGTCTTGGTTGTGTTTTGATGCAGCAGGGTCGTGTCATAGCTTATGCTTCTAGATAACTTAAAGTGCATGAGCGGAACAATCCCACTCATGATTTAGAGTTGGTCGCGGTAGTTTTTGTGATTTGGAGGCATTATTTGTATGGTGTGCATGGTGAGATTTTCACCGATCATCGCAGCTTTTAGCATCTTATTACCCAATGAGAGTTTAATGCTCTCCAGTGTAGATGGATGGAGTTGTTAAAAGACCGTGTGATATTTCATCTTGTATCATTCAGGTAAGGTAAATATGGTAGCTGATTCCGTGAGTCATAAGGCAGTGAGTATGGGTAGCTCAACATGCATGTCAGATTCTCAGAGGCCCTTGGCACATGACATCCAATCCTTAGCCACTGTAATGGTTCGCCTTGATATTCTAGATCCTGCGAGGATTTCGGCTCGTGTAGAGGCAAGGTCCTCCCTATTGAGCAGATTTGTGATTTTCAGTATGAGGATAACAAGCTAAGTTTTCTTTGTAATTAGGTGGTGAGTGGTGAGTCTGGGAGGCACACTGGTGATTCCAAGGGTATCTTGAGATTCCAAGGTCGTATTTGTGTTCCCCGACTTGATGATTTGATTCAGTCTATTTTTCATGAGGCTCACAGCTCTAGATACTCTATTTACCTTGGTACGGCTAAGATGTATAAAGATTTGACGAAGTATTACTAGTGATATAGTACGAAGAAAGATGTGGCAGACTTTGTGGCTTATTGCCTATGTTGTTAGTAGGTTAAGGACGAGCATCAGCGTCCAAGTGGATTGACTTAGAGATTGTCCATTCCCGAGTGGAAATGGGAGAGGATTACTCTAGACTTACTTAGTGGACTGCCTCATACTTTACATGGTCATAATGGTATTGGCATTATTATGGATCATTTGACCAAGTCAGAATATTTCATTCTTATTCAGATGACCATCAATGATGAAAGTTAGCGCAGATTTATGTTTGGGAGATAGTTCTTTTGCATGGGGCGCCTATTTCTATCATATAAGACCGTGGTTCTGTATTTACTTCGTGATTTTGGAGACCATTCTAGGGAGACTTGGGTACTCGAGTGGATTTGAGTACAACCTTTCATATACAGACAGATGGTCAGTCCAAGTGGACTATTCAGGTGCTTGAGATATGTTTCGAGCCTACATTATGGATTTTGGAGGATATTGGGATCAACACTTAGCATTGACAGAGTTTTCCTACAACAATAGCTATCACTCGAGTATTGAGATGGCGCCTTATGAGGCTTTGTATGGCAGGAGATGTCATTCTCTGATAGGATGGTTTGAGACTTTTGAGGTGAGACCCTGTGGTACCAATTTGCTTCAAGACTCATTGCATAGAGTCAGGGTGATTCAGGATAGGCTGAGAGTAGCCCAGAGTAGGCAGAAGGCCTATACCCACCGTAGGCTCCATGCCTTGAGTTTTGGAGTTGATGATCGTGTGTTCCTTTATGTTTTGAACATGAGGGCGTGATGAGGTTTGAAAGAAAGGGTAAGCTCAATCCTCGATATATTGGTCCTTTTGAGATTCTCCATACAGTTGGCGAGGTGGCCTATGAGTTAGCCTTGCCTCCAGATTTTACTGCTTTATATCTGATTTTCCATATATCTATGTTGCATAAGTATATGCCTGATCCGTCTCATGTTCTTAGGTGGGATTCTATCCAGTTAGACAAGCATTTGACCTTTATAGAGAAGCCCGTGCTCATTTTGGCTAGTGATGTAAGATGATTGCGTACTAGAGGCATTCCTGTAGTTATGGTTCTGTGGAAGCACCACTTAGTGGAGAAGGACACTCGGGAGATCGAGAATAATATGCGGGCCCAATATACTCATTTGTTTGAGACTTCAGCTATTTTCTTCATCTTTAACTTTCGAGGACAAAAGTCCTTAGTAGTGGATATTGAATAACCCTTTAAGTTATTTCTCGTGATTCTGCTTATTTTCACCATTAGAGATTTTCCATAGCTGCTCTATGCATTTATCACTTGCTTGAATCAATAGTTCGGTTATCGGACAATCCATTTAGTTTTTAGAACCATATCCCCATTTAGAAGTCTTCCCTGGTTCCAAATGACCATCGAGTGAAAACTTTAGTAAAACGATAGTGGATGCGAATTCAAACTACGCCAACAACTCTGGAATATCGATTTTAAGTTAGGTAGACTTTTGGTTTGGGTCCCGCTACACCCAAATGCATTTCGACCAGTGGTCAAAAAGTTGATAAATTAGAAATTCAAGTGTAGGGCCCACAAAGGTCGAAACAACCTTGAATAGATTAATTGAATCACTTAGGCGTTTGAACACATAAAGTATGAGATTTGACTCATAGTCTAGAACCTTGGTTAGTTGGACTTACTATCTTATGAATAACATGAGAATGCTTTAGTTTTTCTAGTTGGACTGGAGTGACCTTGTTCACTTATCTTAAGAGTATGTGCACCTAGGTATGCGTAGTTGTGAATTGGCCTTAGATGCTTTGGATGACTTAAGAGAAATACTTGAGGAAAAATTATCCTATAGAACTCGTGTGGATTGATAAACCTTTGAGACATGAATTAGATAACTTAGTCTCATTCCAGGTAGAAATTATACTTGAAGAAGATAACTTGGGATATTAGAAGCAGAACTTGACCCGCCTTAAGTGTGGACTAAGTAACTTCATTAGTGACCTTGATACTTGTTGAATGCCTAGAATATGCTTTTGGTAATATGATGGCTAAACCTGGTAAATGGTTTATTCATGATGTTGACTTTGGAAGTAAGGTGCATACTTGATTGATTATCGTATTTTCACTATTGAGATAGCATTGGAAAGTCTTGTGAATTGAACCTATAGCTAAGCTATCACTTACATTATTGGATAGTTTAATATGTGAGTATCACCTATCTTATTGGATAGTTTAATACGAGAGCCTTGGATTATGTTAATACTAATATTATGCTCAAGCGTAGTGACTAAACTTATGTTTGTGCCAAAGAATCCCTTTTGTGATAGTATTGTGAATCATGCCTAATAAGAGTGATTCTAGAAAGTATAACCATGGCTTGTAATTTACCATGCTCATAATCTAGTCAAGCCGGGTAATGTGTTGAGTGCCCACATCATATGGATATGCATGTTCACCCATTTACTATTATAATGTATTGATAGTGAATGGTGATATACTATGATATGCCTTTCCTTGCTTCTGTTACACTCTATTGTTGTGGGGCTTCTACTTGTCAATGATTTGGGTACACACACACACATATATATATGTATTACACATTGATGCTCTTTTACTAATATTACTAAGTCGTGGGAATTGGTATCCTTTGTTGATTGTCTTTTTTGGAACATTGTTCTTTATGATTATGTTTATCTGTTGTGGCCCTTGTTGGGTGTTTCTACCGCAGTAACCCATTGCCTTAGCTCCGAGTTATGGTATTGGCTTACCTACTGGTGGGTCTTAGTAAGTGTCATCACGACTTGTGAATCAGGTCGTGACATAAAGCCTCTAGGCCTAGCTAGTAGCATCTTTAATCATTAATGTGGTCTGGTGGACACCACACTCAGTCTTTGTCATGCTCCTTAGCTGGGTCTCCAGTACTCAGACTTTCTCTCAACCTGTGACTCACCAAAAACAAAAACTACACAAAATAAAAACTAAAATATGGAAATAAAATACTATTTAACTTGGGTTTCCTCCCAAATAGTAACGGATTTAGTGTTGCGGCATGACCCACTAAAACACTCTGGGTTCTGGCCCTTAAAAATTTCCTGAGCTTTGAGCTCACTATCCTTGTAATGACCCACCATATGAGTCATATAGTGTGGTACGGTTCTAGAGATCCTAGTCGAATGTTGTTAGTGTGTTGTTGAACAAGTTCTATCCTTGGTACGATAGACTCCATACGAGTTGTATGTTGATGTAATGAGAGGGTTGAGTCCAATCATAAGTTGAACAGTGTTTAGCTCTTAATGTTCTGGTTAGGGTACAACTAGATAGAACTACTCGTATGGTATGGAGATGGGTTGGGGCAAGGGAGTTGTATATTGGACAGAATGTGGTGTCTAACTTTTTGACCTAGTAACGACTTGAGGGTACCACTCATATGTTGTGGTGACTAGTTAAAAGGACCACTCGTATCCACCTGCGATTTTTCTACAATTTTAAGTTTGGGGTATTCTGAACATTTTCCCTCTTAACTCTTTTTGACCCCATGACATAAAACACCTTTTGGGACTTCATTAACCTAATATTCTCAATCAAACACTCTTAAAATCTCTTAAAATCTCTCTCAAGCTATTAGTTCAAGAAAAGGGTAAGATTTTTACATGGCAATCAATTAGTGGCTTTCAAAAGTGAATCTCTCAGTCTTACTCGGTGTCTAAGGCATGTTACTCCTCCCTCATTATTAGTTCAACTAAAATCATGTTTTAATGAATGCTTTTTATGGTATTGTTGTGGTATCATTTGGTTTTGAAATAGATGTTAAGGGTTTTGGTTGTTTATGGTTGAATAATGTTTTCCCATGTTTTACTTATGTTTTTTCATGTTATAATTATGGTTTAAACATGTGGTTGCACGAGGATGGTCAATTGATACTTGGTTTTGGAAGTTATATGTCCCCAACATGTTTGTTAAAATGCCAATGAGGATGGTTTTGTCATATAGTTTGACTATTCTTGAATCTTTTGCATTGCATAATAAGGTAATGGAACTTAAATTGGTTTGGTTGGTTTTAAATGGTTTGGAAAGGCCTTAATGGCCATGGTTTTGGCTTAATTGTAAACTTTGGAGTCAAATTGGTTTAATGGCTTTTGTATGGCATAAATGGATAGACTTGCAAGCTCTAATTTTGGTATGACGATACCAATGGTTAATGCCTAATTAAAAGACTCCTTGGTAAATGGTTGGAATATGTAAATGGTTTTAATATGGGCTTAAAGGGGTTTGTATGCAAAGTCGTGGAAAGTGGAGGTCCCAGGGGACCAATAATGGAAAATCATGTTTGTTGATGTGAGGTTTGGTCATGGTAACCTTGTGCATGGTGTCACACTTATATTTTGGGAGATGTACTAGTCATCTCAGGTTTTATTATTTGGTTCATGGGATAAACATGCACCGGGCCCTTTCAGTAGGGGTAGCTGAACCTATATAGCCCGTGGTTGGTTTTAGGATGGCAAAGCTAGACAACTCAGGTTAAAGGTTTTAAATGCATGCTAAATTCGGTTCCCTTTCCCGGCATGATATATATGTATGTATGTGATTGAATATGATTATTTAACTTAGTTTTGAATTACTGACATTATTTTATCTTATCCCTGAGTACATGCTAGCATTCACTCCGCTAACCATCTTCGGGCGCTGTATCCCCATATATGCAAGAACCAACCATACTACCACTCCTCCTGCTCAGTTACTCAGATTCAGGGACAACTTTGAGTTAGACTGAAGTGGTGAGCTTCCATACCCCAGAAAACTCCATTTCATGCTATGGACTTCTTTTGTTTTTTTATTTCTTTGGTTTGGTTTTAGCTATGGTCGGGGGCATGTCCTGATCGAATATTATTATTTTTAGGTAAAGGCTTCGTCAGACAACTATGAGCATGGGCGGTGTCGGTATTACTGTCAGCTTGGTATTGGTATTGGCATTAGGGTTGACACCGGTTGGACATTTGGTCGGATATTTGGTTGGTTATGGTTATGGACTTTATTAAATGTCTTTCAATTACTATTGCTTTATCTTGTTAGATGTTTGGAATTCATCTGACATTGGGTGCATGGAAGTTACGGTTAGGTATTGAGGGCGGTCTTCGATCCTGGTCAGACTTGAGATGCTCGACACAACTAGGTCCTGGTTTAGGTCGTGTCACACACATCACTATATCTCATCCATATTCTTTCATCCTCTTACTCCTTCTCGGAGGCCATCTTTTCACTCGTTTCTAACCATTTAAGTATGTTCTCTCAAGGTCTGCATCTTTGTCTACAACAGCCTTTTCAGGGTCTTCTTTCAGCTACACCCGTTTGGGCATGATTGATGGCTTGAGAAACTCTGTGAGACTATCCAAAAAGGCCATTGATGTTTTAAGCTCCACTACCCCATACCCACCCACTCCTATAGTTATGACCATACATAAGTCTTTATAATATGAAGGCAGATTGAGTGGTTTGTAGACTTTGAAGACCACCTCTTTGTCATCCAATCTCATCTTAAGAGTGCACTCTCTAACATTAATCAGTGTTCCTACCATCGCTAAGAATAAATATCTCAATATTATCGGCACCCTGTCATCTACATCATAATCAAGCACAATAAAGTCAGTAGGGATAATAAACCTACCAACCTTAATGAGCACATCCTCAATGATTCCTTCAGGATGAACTCTAGTTCTGTTCGCCATTTGGAGCACCACAGAATATGGCCTCAACTTATCCAAACCAAGAATATTGAACACTGATAGGGGAATCATATTTATACTTGCTCCTAAATCTCTCAGAGCATGGACCACATCACTATCACCAATTTGTATGGGGAGGGTGAAACTCTTTGGGTCCTTCAACTTCTTAGGCAATTTTCTCATCACCACCGAACTGCAGTCCCTCGATAAGTTCCATAATTTCAATGTCATTCAGCTTCATCTTTTTAATAACCACGTCCTTCAAGCACTTAGTGTACTTAGGCATTCCCTGCAAAACATCTAATAAAGGAATATAAATGTGAATTTCTTTGAATGTGTCAAAGAACTTCTTGAAACATGCATCCTCCTTAGCCTTTTTGAACCTTTAAGGGAATAGTAGTGGTGGTCTTTTAGTTACATGCACAACGGTCTTTGTTTTTAGGTATTTAGACTTCCCCAACTTTTCAGCATCCTCAACTTTATCCTGCATTTTCTCTACATGCTGTGGGATTCATTCTGCTTGTACCTTCTTATTTTTTTTGAGAGGCCTATCAATAAGATCTCTACCACTACTAAAGGTGATTTCCATAACCTATTTTTGATTTTTTGTGTCACTTAGCAATCCACCTTGGGGCTTGGTACTCTGCACCTGAGCTAGTGGCCCCAACCGCATCTCCAAATTCTTTTGAGCAAGTTGTTGATTCTTTATCTCAACATTCATTTCCTCTTGGTTTACCAGGATTTTCTTTAATGTTTCTCTATGTTACTGAACTGTGTGTTCTGCTGCTAAAAGTGATGAGTCTGATTGTATCCCCATGAATAATTGGGCTGAGTTTGCCATTTGTGGTTGTAGGCATTTTCATAAGTTGGCTCTGTACATTGCCCACAAAGTTCAGACTCCAGGTTTTCTCAACATAAATCTGTAGCGTGACTATTATTCTCACAAATCTCACATCAAGATGGAGTCTATTGAACTGTATTTACCTGAGCCTTAGATTGATTCACACCTAATTTTCTAAACTATGTCATTATTTGATTCTAAAGAGATGACAATTAGGTGGCTAAGGAAGTAACACTATCAACTTCTATCATCCCCGCAGGCTTTTTCACTACTTCTCTGGAGATATCACCATGCCGGTCTGGGTTACCTTGTGTAATATGGTTCAATAAGGTATAAAGATTACTATATTATTTCTCCAATGCTTGACCACTTGCAACTGAATCTAACAAAATCTTCGTATTATGGTCAAGGGATTCTACAAAAGTGTGAGCTAATACCTCATTGGATTGTTGATGATGTGGACAGTCCCTGAGAAAAGATTTAAACCTCTTCTAAGCATGATACAAGTTTTCATCCAGCTTCTGGTTAAAGCTCAAAATTTTACTACGTAACCTTATAGTCTTACCGTATTGTAGGAAACAGATGAGGAAATTCTTTGCCAAGTCGTCCCATGTAGTGATAGAACCTACCGACTCAGTATTCAACCACTTTTTTGCGTCCCCCAAAAGTAAGAAGGGGAAGAGTGTTAGTCTCACATAATATGTAGAGACTCTCGTGGGGATAAATGTGTTACTTATCTCCAAGAAATTCTATAAGTGAACCCGTGGATCCTCATGTGAAAAGCTCATTAGCTACCCACTGCTGAGCAAATGATGCACTATGTTTTATTTCATCTCAAATCTACCTCCAAGTGTCGGTCTATGAATTATGGAGGTAACATTAGTTGCGAGTGGGATTGCAACTTCACGCACTGTCTTGCGGGCTGGTGGATCTTCAACCATAGGTCCACTGTCCTTCAAGCTGGTGGATCTTCAGCCATAGGTGCATGAATATCTTCGTCATGCTGAATTTGAGGTAACCGGTAGAGAAGTACTACTTCTCTTCTCAATTGGTATAAGTGTTGCTTCGATTTGGGGTATGGTTTGACTAACTCCATATTCCTTGCCAGCTTACTAGATTTTTAAATCTAAACCTGTGAATTAAGAAGCTAAGATCAAGTAATTAGCACCCACAAAATCAAATAGCAAAACAAAAACTAAGACAGTTGCCAATTTATAAGCCCCTGACAATGGTGCCAAAAACTTGTTGTGCCCAAGCACACATACAAGTGTACGTGGTCCACCAAGTAGTAAAATCACCTGTAAAAGCCAAGTATCGATCCCACAGGTACTTGTGTTCAACAACTATCCAACACTAGTTCACTATTAAGATGAATCAAGTGCTAAAGCAACCAAGAGTAATTGAGGATTAACAATTAAAAGTAAACTTAACAATACAATAATGTAAAATTCTTGAACAATAATAGGGAGAAACCCAGGGTTAACACACTACGAATAATTCAACTTAGCTATGTAATCTTGTTGGTTTACATCCATAAGAAGTCCTCAAAACTAAGATAACAAGGCTAGATAACAACACTTAGATGCGTAAATCCACCTAAGATCAACAATCAATAAAAAACTCATAGGCATCCTTGCCAATAACTCCACTAAACTTGGGCAAATCTAAGTGAGTAAACCTCTCAAACCTCTTATAATCATCATAAGACATAACCCAAATCAACTGGAGGAATAGTAAGTCTAACAAGTAATTAATCCACATGTGGGGTACCATAGATGGTGGTTGTACCCCAGAAGCAGGAATACCATAAGCAGATCCCAACACTAACAGTGGAACATCACTCAAAGTCTAAGAAATACCAGGTATACTCAAGGGAACTCCCTCTAAGCGACTCAAAAGATGAAACAAAAGACCCTAAAGCACTAGGGTGTCACTAAACTCCGTGGAACCTAAGCTGACCCCTCATCCCCTGGCTGATAATCATTCCTGGAATACATAATATCAGGCTTGAGATAGGCCTCTCTAGCACGTCATCAGGATGAGGCAGGCCTTCATGCTAGTCCTCTACCTCTGAGTTATCCACCACCCATGACTCAACCTCTAGACTGGGCTTCAACCTCGGGTACTGGCTTAACATCCCTAGCCACTCGAGATCTAGCCCTCACCATCTTCACAGAAAAGAGTGGAACATATCTTTAAGCATTGGGCAACAACATGTATAATTAGGAATCAAAATAGAAAAGATTTTCCTAAAGATATTTTATAGCCTGTCGAAGATAGATACGGACGTCTACTTATCGATTCTCAAGAATCTAATAGACATTCTGCTCTTACACTTATGAGAATGGTGAACTTGCCTTCTCTGATATCAATTTGTCATGACCCAAAAATGGGTCATTATGACACTTATTACGGTTCAGCCTTTATAAGTTAGCCAATCAACTAAACTGATAAAAAAAATGAAATCGACAATAACATAAACCAAGCAAGACTTTTAAATAAAGTTAAGTGAAGCATAACCAAAACAGAAATTTGAAAGAAATCTCATAAGTCCCTAAAATCTAATGTCATAGTGTAAGAACATCTAGTACATGATTGAATCCAAAAATACATATCTATATCTGAAAGCAAAATAAAGACATAAAGTAAAATAAGAGGAGGCCTATAGTCAGCTCTGAAATTCATAGAGCACCCAGTACCTCGAACATCATTTCAATCTGCACAAAATAAGTTTCTAAGTCTTGTACTTATACTTGTATCTACACCAAAAGGGCAAAGTAGAGGTGGGTACATCCACTTTACTCAGTAGGTATCATAGGCTAACTGAGCAATGTTGAAAATAATGTAAGTAAAGAAAACTATAAGCACCTCACCTGCAAACAAAAAAGTTTCAAACGGTAGCTCACACAGTCTCCACTTACACTTTTAATATATAAACCAAAAAGAAAAACAACACAAACATTTATGAAGAATATATTAAAACTAAAACAATTCACGAAAACCAAGAAAATCATGAAAGATGCATACCTAAATGCAATGCAATGCAATGCAATGTGGATGAGATGAATGATGAAAACAATCGCATGACATTTTATCTACAGCCACTGAGCTCGTAGCTCCCAGGTAGGACCCATGGGGGTTCACAATCCATATACCATATCTCATATCTCTATCTAAATCGCAACTCATCTTTCTAGCCCGTGTTCACGAAGAGGGTTTTCATAAAAGTATCTCATTTTCTTTCAAAACTAGTGTTTCTCAATGGGACCAGTATCTCATGAATGTACATGTATGGAATGAGGATGTAATGCTCACAATCAACTCAATATGATAATATCTAACCCATTCAACATATATATTTATATAAGCGAGCCTAGAAATCAACTCAATATATCTACAATTCATAATCATCAACTTTAATTAGGCACCATCAGAATAAATATGCATGTAAGACATCATTAATATCATATCAATACCTAACTCGGGTATTTTTATCATGATAAAGGCAACCAATGCTCAAATAAGTCTTATATTAGCAAAATAAGCCCTCACACAACATCGTATCTAGAATAAAGACATTTAAATGCACAGATAAGACCAATGATGTCAAATAAAATCCCCACACGGGCAATACACAATATCAAATATCAAAAACTTATCACAACATAATATAAGCCCCTATACGGACACACAGTTATAAAAATAATCTTGCAGTATAACCTCATAGTTATTTTTTCGAACCCATAACATGATTTACTTATTTATTAACTATCCAATTCAATCTAAAAAAAGCTAAGACATAACCTACCATGAAAAGACAAAAGTCTGATCTAATATGCTTCGATGGAGAGCCTTCCCTTCTATGAACGGCCACAAAATCAACTACAACATTCAAATATAGCATCTATACATTAAAAGAAATTTAACCATATTCATATTGCCCTTATTTGGGTTGGGTTAAAAATGAGTGCAAAAATTGAGTTTGAAAATAAAAGAGGTATATCAAAATTTTATTTTAGAAACACATTATCCAAGGTTATAGGAGTCTACAAGAGAAAACCCACATGAAAATAAATTTAAAACAAGGTCCAAATTGAAGTGTAAGGTCTTGTATAAGTGAACTAGATAAAATGAAATCAAACTATTTTTAAACTTAATCGATAAAAGCCTAAATTTTCATTTTGAAATCATGATCTAAAATTATTTTTTGATGACATAATCGATGAAAATTAATGGAAATAAGGTTTTGGAGCTTACCCAAACTCAAATGGTGAAGAAATCATCGAGAATCGCCCAATCCAAAGCTCAAGGTCCAAAAATAAAGGAAAAACATAAAAATGGATTTTTCTATCAATCCAGCTTTGGCCGCTTAAGTGGTCATCTCTAAAGTGATGGGTGACCGCTAAAGCAATCTAGAATATGTGGCTAGGCCCATTAAAGCGATAAAGTGCCCACTTTGGCAGTAGGCGATGGGTCATGCTTGCCCGCCAAAGTGGTGCTCTACCATTTAAGAGGCAACCGCTAAAGTGGCTACACCAGCTTCAACTGCACTAGTAACTCTGCTAAATTGCAAAGTTGTCGATCAACCCCTCGAGATTCGTTCAAAATCCCGTGATCCCAAACAAACTATGCTACTAGGTTAATTTCGGCATTCTAGAGTCAATGACAACATCGAACTTTTTAAAAAAGGTTGTTTTCACAAAACTAATCCCCGAGACCCTTTTCACTATTTTTCAAATGAAGGGTCAAAATGAGATATAAAGGTCCCATAATTGAACCAACCTCACTAATAATACAAATTTGATATTTTAAATTTGTTGGTACAGTCCAAATTGTCATCCGACACCGAACAACAAATGTTGATCGAAGTCAACTATATGGCTTCTCAAGCCTCTAAAAACCATAAACTCACACAAAATATCTCGATCATATTGAGAACCATGCCAACCATCTTCAAACTCCAAAAAAAACACGTAATTATGAAGAAAGAAAAAAAAGATCAAAATACATAATAATGAAAACTCACAAATTCATATCATTACTAAACTTTTTAGCGAATACCTTAAATCCTGCAAAATATTTAACCCAAAAAAGATAAATATTAATGCTCGTTATAGAAATTAGTGATATAAGTGTTACTTGTGAGGAAAAAAATAACAAAAGATAAATAATTAAAAAACTTTGAATTCAAAAAATAAATTACTCCCAAAACAAATACACATCACATGAGTGCATGTACTATAAAGTTAAGCTTGATGAGCTCATTTTCAAGGATGAATTAAAGTATTGTATTGTTGCCTGATCCATAAATATTTATGAGTAATATCCATGGAGGCGACGATGACTTTGAATAATTAGATGTAAATAGCAGCAGCCGTGCTATGTATTCCCATACAAAATGACATGTTGTTCTTTTTTTTGGTTAATTGGAGAATGCATTAATAAAAGATAGTATTTACAGAGGTAGAGCTTAGTCGGGCTCTAGAACAAAAATAGTTGGGTTGTGTCCATGAGAGATTACAATAACACTTCTAAGGTAACTAGTTCTTGCTATATCTGCCCATACAAGTTAGGCTATAAAAGGGGGAGGGGTTTGTAAAATATTTGCAGTTGTCAAAAACTTCCATCCTTCTACCTTGCTTAGCTAAAGCATCAAATACCATATTCTACTCCCTATAATAGTGATGAACTAGTAGGCATCCCAAATTGCTTAACAGTGACCTGTATGCATGAAGTAAAGGGTTATAAAGAAGATTTTCATTGTGAATCATTAAGATGACCTCCTTTGAGTCAATATTAATCTTGATAGGCCACAAATGATGCTCCCAAACTAGATTAAGGCCCTTGGTAAGAGCTAAGAATTCCATTAAATTATTAGTTGCGTGGGTAAAATTTTGGGATAAGCCCACCCAATCCCCATTGGAGTTTCTGAAAAATCCATTTGTTACACCCTTATCGTGGTTTCCTAAGTAGAATCCATCGATGTTAATTTTGTAGGAGTTTCTGAAAGGTGAAATCCAGGAGAAAGGAATAGGGATACAAGGGAAAAAATGAGGAGAGTGGGTTAGCTGAGAGAATTCAACAGCCTCCATGTAAGATTGTGTAAAGGAAGGATGAGAGGATTTTTTATTGAAAAGATTAGAGTTCCCAGATCTCCAAATGGTCCATAAATAAAAAGGAAAAAGAGTAGGCCATGTGGTGAAGTTGTCAAAATAATATTTGTGCAGGATATTCCAAGTGGTGCGCTAGTTAGATAAGCTAAAAAAATTAATGGTGATGGGAAGCTCTTCGTTATACTCATGCAAGAGGTTATACCACAGGGAGGAGGCATGAGAACAACTAAAGAAAAGGTGGTTATTGTCCTCTAAAGGGTTGTCACAGTAAGGATAGGAGGGAGGAGTATTGATACCTCTATAAGTAAGGGTGGATCTGGTTCGGAGGCTGTTATGATGAATAAGCCAAAGAAAAAACTTAAGCGTATTGGGAACTTTTGTTTTCCAAATCCAATTCAAAGAAAGGTTGGTTTGGGTTAGGTCAGTTCTCTTGGTCAAAAGGTGTTCATAGGCAGATTTTCAGGTAAATTTGTCACTGCCAGTGAGGAACCAGCATAGGAAGTCGGAGTGGATGGAATGACTAGGCAAGAAGGTATTATTAATCCTAGCTTCCATATTGGAAAGGCAAGGCCTCCAGGTTTAGGGTGCAATTCTGCCAGTAGGAGGCCAACTTTATGGAGATACAGAAATTTGGAAGAGAACCATGGATGATGGAGGAGAGAGGGGGAAAGGAAGGAACCCAACAATATCCACCTTATTGCCATCATAAATAGACTAGTGGATGGCATCTTTTTGCTGAGGTGCCATCCCCTTTGGATGTTCTTCCATATATAAGGGGAAGAGTGAGAGTTAGTATGGGCCTGAGAGTGGTACTTCTTAGTAAGGACTTAGACCCATAAGGAGGAGGGATTTGTATGTAATCTCCAAGCAAGGCTTCATAGAAGGGTGTCTTTTTAAGGCTGGCAGATTGCATCCTTAGCCTAGACATGTTGTTCTTGAAATGGGCCACATTGTGCTCATCTACTTAATTTGTACCACTTTTTAATTGATTAATTGTAATTAATTATTGAAAATTGTTACAATTTTTAATTATTGAAAACTGTGGCAACTTTTTGTTTCTCATTTAAAATAATAATGTTATCCATTCTATTTCAACTTTTCATTACTCTCTTTAATTGTAAAATAAATAAATAATGATTATAAAGAGGTATTTAATAGATTATTATGTAGAAAAATGATGGGAAAATGTCAATAATTTTAAAAAAGAATAAATATGAATGTATGTCATAGAGAGATGCCACATCAACTTGTCTATGATCTTTCTTTATATTATACTAGTTTCTGGATACGTGCATGGCGTGTGTTCCCCACATTAATAATATTTTGTATATGTATATATATATATATATATATATATATATATATATATATATATATATCTTGTTTTAGTTCTCGAAAGAAAAGGCAAAAGTTTAACTTCTTAGAATACCTTTTTCTTGTAACTAAAACAATATTTATTCAATTATTCTATGATAGTAATTTTTTTTCCTTTCTGAAGTTTGATACTATAGATATTCATGTTGAATACTCGTTATTCTTCAAATATGGACTTCACCACTATTCCTGGTAGCAAATTGCTATAAGTAAATTATTTTATTTCAAAAGAATTTATTTAGTGTGCTTAAAAAGTCAAAGTATAGTGTGTCTTAGAAGTTATTTTCTTACTTGGAGGAAAAGGAAAATTATGGTGGCCTTTAGTTCCAAGTGGCACCTTCAAGTCCTAGTATCATGCTCCGTATAGACTATAAATAGGCATTCTTTCCTTTAGCAAATGCAACAAGAACAAATATATAAAACTTATCTCTTTTGCAATAACCAACTTTCTATTTTTTTTTCTTTTAATATCTTACTCCCTTAATTTTCTCTTCCTTCACCCTATCATATATTATTATATAATTTATTAAAGGGTCATATTATTTATATTATTTTTAGTTTAGTTTGTTAATATTTGTATTAATAATTTTATTGATTCTTGTATCCTCTGATTAATTAGGAAGGACTTATTTAATCTTGAATATCCTCTAATTAATCAGGGAAGTGATTGTTTAATCCTAAGGAAATATTTCACACTGCTGAAATAGTTTCTTAAGACAGTGTCTAGCACGACTCAAGTATAATTAATATAATATCATAGTAATATTTATTTAATATTCAGTATCATTAATTTATGAATAAGAAATTATATTACTGTTATAATTATTATATCGGCTATAATATTATTATTTTATTATTATTATACACTATTATGTCATTGTACTGCTAATATTATTATTGTTATATTATTATCTCATTAACAGTTAATTAATATTGTTATTATTATTTTATCATTGTTCCCCAACAAACTAAGAAACTATGGCAAATAATTATACTCCTGGTATTTCTTCTATCGACTCAACTCTTAATAGTCCTGTTCTGGTTGTTCTACCATATGTAAAACCGTTTACTGATGTTTCAAATATTGAAATATTTGCTAATGAAAACTTTAAAAGATGGCAAGAATGATATTTTTCACTACTTGATGTCCATGGTGTTGCATATGCTTTGTCACAAACACAACCTGGTACAGACGTTGATAGCCAAATTTTACAGTCATGGCAATACACGAATAACCATACTATTTTATAAACAATTTCTAATGAACTATTTGATATGTATTATAGTTACAAAGAAGCATAATTCATTTGGGACAACTTTAATCAAGAAGTTCACGGCTGAAGATGTAACCAAACAAAAATTTGTATTTGGAAAATTTTACAATTGACAAATGAGTGCTGTGAAAGAAATGAAAATTCAAATAAATGAATATCAAAAGTTGCTAGAAGATTTAAAGGCAGTGGAGATCTCTTTACCAGAAAAATTTGCTACTAGAGTGTTGATTGAAAAATTATCTGAATCATGAAATGACTATAAAAATAACTTGAAATATATGCAGACAAACTTTACTATTGAGGAAATAATAACTCATATTCTAATCGAAGATACCAACAGAAAGGAGTCATCTAATGCTAAGCAGGTTGCACTCAAAGCAAATTTAGTACAAAGTCAACACAACAACAATAGAAGGTATGGTAATAGGTCTCAAGGTTACAAGCCTAATAATCTCAATCTTAAGAAAAAAAGACAATTGTTTTACTTGTGGAAAATTAGGTCATTATGCCGCTCAATGTAGGCATGAGTAAGAAATAACAAAGAAATGAGAAATGCTCCCAAAGCTAATTTAGCTAAAGGAGATGAAATAATTACAACTATTATTTCTCGAGTGAATATGGTGGCACATATAAAAGAATGAGAGGTAGACTCTAGGGAAACTCGACACATTTGTGCAAATCGAGAAGTATTTGCCTCCTATATATCAATAGGAGATGACAGTGAAGTGGTCTACCTTGGAGACTCAAGAACTGCTAAAGTATTGGGCAAGGGTAAATTGCTCCTAAAACTCACTTCAAAATTTTTTTTAGCCCTTATGGATGTGCTACATGTTCCTATAATGAGAGCAAACCTGATTTTTGTGGCTTGCTAGATAAAGCTGAAATGAAAGTGTCTATTGAATCTAATAAGATTATTTTGACCAAAAATATGTATTTGTGGGAAGAGGCTATTGTAATCATAGACTTTATGTACTTAATATTATCAATGATAATGCATCAACTTCTGCTTATATGATTGAGTCTATTTTTTTATGACATGCTAGATTAAGACATATTAATATTAAATATATAAAGAATATGCAATAACTTGATTTAAAATCTGGTTTAGATTTAAGTAATTTCGATAAATGTGAAATATGTGTTGAAACTAAAATTACTAAAAAGTCATGTTTTTCAGTTAATAGAGAAACTGAATTGTTATCTTTGATTCACACTGATTTGTGTAATTTAAAACAAACTATGACTAGAGGTGGTAAAAGATATTATGTGACTTTTGTTGATGATTTCTCTAGATTTACTAAGTTGTATTTGCTTAGAAATAAAGATGATGTATTTGATGCCTTTGTGTCTTATAAATCTGAAGTTGAAAATCAACTTAGTAGAAAAATCAAGAAAATTAGATCTGATAGAGGTGGAGAATATGTATCTTTAAATTCTTTTTGTGAAAAAAAGGTATTATTCATGAAATAACTCTGCCATATTCTCCCGAGTCTCATGGTGTAACTGAAAGAAAAAATAGGACATTGAAAGAAATAATGAACTCTATGCTAATTAGCTCTAATGCACCTGATAATTTGTGGGGTGAAGCTATTTGATCTGCATGTCATTTACAAAATAGAATTTCTCATAAAAAACTGACAAAACTCCTTATGAATTGTGGAAATGTTATAAATCCAATTTGAAATATTTAAAAGTATGGGGTTGCCTTGCTAAAGTTTTTCTTCCTGAACCTAAAAACAGGAAAATAGGTTTTAAAACTCTTGATTGCATGCTTATTGGATATGCTGAACATAGTGCTGCATATAGATTTCTTGTATTGAAAAATGATGTACTTGATAGTAATACTGTAATCGAGACAAAGAATGATGAATTCTTTGAATATATTTTTTCACTATATGATAAAATCTCTCATGCATCTGTTGAAAGAGGAAATGAATCAACCTCTAATAGTGAGGAACTGAGAAGGAGTAAAAGACCTAGAAAAAAATATTTTTCTTATGGAAAAGATTTTCAAACTTTTCTTGTTAATAATAAACCATCAAATTATTTTGAAGTTGTATCTTCTTCTGATGTTAAGTTTTGGAAAGAGGCAATAAAAATTGTACTTGATTCAATTATGAAAAATAATACATGGGTTTTTACTGATTTACCTCCTGGTGCAAAATCGATTGGTTGTAAATGAATTTTAAAAAAAAAAAACTTAATTCGGATGGATCTATAGATAAATATAAAGCTCGTTTAGTAGCTAAACGATTTTCACAAAAGCAAAATTTTGATACATTTGCACCAGTAACAAGAATTTCTTCTATTCGAATATTAATAGCTTTGGTATCAATTCATAAGCTTTTTATCCATCAAATGAATGTAAAAACAACTTTCTTAAATGGCTATTTAGAATAAGAAATTTATATGGTTACCTGAAGGATGTGTAATTTCTGGACAAGAAAATAAAGTTTGTAAGTTAATTAAATCTCTTTATGTCCTTAAACAATCTCCTAAACAATGGCATGAGAAATTTAATCAAGTCTTAATAAAAGACGGCTTTTCTTCTGTTGAGATGGATAAATGTATTTATACAAAAGTGGTAGATGATGATTATATGGTAATTTGCTTATATGTTGATGACATGCTTATATTTGGTACATGTTTAAATATAATAGAACGTATCAAATTATTTTGGTCTACTAACTTTGATATGAAAGATCTGGGTGAAGTAAATATGATATTGGAAATTAAAGTTATAAGGAGTGAAGATGGTACAATGTTGTCACAAGAACATTATGTGGAAAGACTTCTTAAGACGTTTGAATGTTGGGAGGTAACTCCTGTAGCCACTCCTTATGATGCTAATTCTAAATTAAAAAAGAATAATGGTGACCCAGTTGCTCAGTCTAAATATGCACAGATTATTGGGAGTCTCATGCATTTAATGAATTTTACTAGACGTAATATAGCATATGTTGTGTGTAGACTGAGTGGACATACTCATAATCCCAATAATGAGCATTGGTCTGCATTAATGCGACTGATGAAATATTTGAGAGGAACCGTGAATTATGATATCTCATATAGTGGATTTCCTTCTACTTTAGAAGGGTATTGTGCTGCAAATAAATCTCTGATTCAGACGAGACAAAATTCACTAGTAGTTATGCGATCACCCTTGGTGGTGGTGCAGTATCATGGAGATCAGCTAAGCAGACGATCATTGCTAGATCAACTATGTGATCAGATTTTGTGGCTCTGGAGTTAGCTGGTACTGAGGATGAATGGCTTAGAAATTTCTTAGCGAATATCCCTTTTAAAAAGGATGATATGTGGTCTAATATCTCTTTGAAAAAGATGATCTGGTGCCTCCTATGTATATACACAGTGTCTGTCAAGTTGCAATTGCTATTGCGAAGAATAAATCTTACAATTGTAAGAGTAGACATATGAAATTGAGGCATGATGTTATTAAGCAATTGCTGAGAGATGGAATAATTTTCATTAATTATGTAAAGACAAAATTGAACTCGACCGATTTACTGACTAAATCTATGGGAAGAAAATTAATTCTTCAAACCTCAAAAAAGATGGTAACCCAACCTATATGATTGGAGATCCCATGAAGTAGGTTCATATGGGTAATAATAAGTCGATATTGACGTACATAACGCACTTATTGAGAGTGCTTGAATTGCTATTAAAATGGAGAGATGAGTTATTAACTCTTAATGAATTCATAGTCCTTACCGATGGTGTATTTAAAGCAGTATACACTTGATGAAATTCACCTATATGAGAAGTGGAATGAAGCCGTTCCTATGAGGCTTTTGGACATAGTCTCTATATCTCCCAGGAATACCAGGCACGCACATGGCCTATTGGTGCAAAACTGCGTTGAATAATAAAATTACGATCAAAATGTGATTTATAAAGTCTCTGAATTACAACAAGGGTTATTTGGTTCCTAGAAATATTATATTTCACTAATAATTCTGCAAGTAAAATTTTATTAGTCTAATTTTGGTCATAATCCAGAAGACACCAAACCTACTGCATTTTGACCATGCAAATCCAACAAGTTAAGATTCTTTTTTCTATAAATTCTTTTGAAATAATGTGGGGATTGTAAGTAGATTATTTTATTTCAAAAGAATTTATTTAGTGTGCTTAAAAAGCCAAAGTATAGTGTGTCTTAGAAGCTATTTTCTTACTTGGAGGAAAAAGAAAAATTATGGTGGCCTTTAGTTCCAAATGTCACGTTCTGTCCTCGTATCTTGCTCCTTATAGCCTATAAATAGGCATTCTTTTCTTTAGCAAATGCAACAAGAACAAATATATAAAACTTATCTCCTTTGCAGTAACCAACTTTCTATTTTTTTCTTTTAATATCTTACTCCCTTAATTTTTCTCCCTTCACCCTGTCATATATTATTATATAATTTATTAAAGGATTCTATTATTTATATTATTTGTAATTTAACTTATTGGTATTTGTATTAATAATTTTGTTGATTCATGTATCCTCTGATTAATTAGAGAGGACTTATTTAATCTTGAATATCCTCTAATTAATCATGGAAGTGATTGTTTAATCCTAGGAAAATATTTCACACTACTGAAATAGTTTCTTAGAACAGTGCCTAGCACGCCTCAAGTATAATTAATATAATATTATAGTAATATTTATTTAACATTCAGTATCATTAATTTGTCAATAAGAAATTATATTACTGTTATAATTATTATATCGATTATAATTTTATTATTTTATTATTATTATTATTATTATTATTATACACTGTTATGTCGTTGTACTACTAATATTATTATCTTGTTAACAATTAATTAATATTGTTATTATTATTTTACCATTGTTTCCCAATAATTGCCAAATTCAGACGATCAAAAATATGAAACAACCAACTTCATGCTTTTAACATTACAGAAAAAGTTAACTTTGAAGAAAAATTACTTAAGTATGAAAATGAAAAAAAAAGAAATTTAATATCGATCAAATGAAGTCATGAAGGCATATAAATCTGTGATGTCCAACTTTTATCAAGATGAATGTTTGTCATGTAAATTAAATAACATTTACAATCTGTAAAGCTTAATTGATAATATATATATCTATATCTATATCTATATTTATATCTATATCTATATTAAAAGTGTGAAGACGCTTAGAAGCACGATTTGAACTTTTTGCCCTTCATTCAAAGTCTTTGCTTTAGACAAAAATGTCATTTTACTATTTTCTTCAATTTATTATTTAATTATATATATAATACTAACTTCTAAAATATATGATATTAGAACTTTAACTGTATGATAAGACTTTTTCTTAAATTAGGAGTTCCATAATATATGGTATTAAAACTTTAAATATATGGTAAGGTTTTTTCTTAAATCAGGAGTTCTGAAATATATGGTAAGAAGTAATTTTATTTTATAATTTGTCTAGATTTAATTTGTCCAATTTACTATGTATATTTATTTTGCTAATACACATGTTCATATAAAGGTCAAAAAAATATGGGAGTTTCTTGCATAAGTTTCCAAGAATTGTAAACATGTGTTATTCCATTCAACAATTTGTTTTTGTTGTCAACAAGTATACTTACCCGCGCGCTGCGCGGATTATTTCAGGAAAAAAGGGTAAAGAAAGATAATAGAAATATACGTATATGAACCATGTATGACATATTAGGGATGTTTTATTTTCATCCTTTTTATCATTCTTATTATATACTAATATTTTATGGTATATGTAATTAATTTTTCTTTATTATTATCGATTTCTTCAAATAATTTGTCATCTTTTATACTTCAGGGGCCAATATGCACAAGTATATTTGAACAATTAAATTATAAAAATACTATGCATAATAACGGTAACGATATAAGATTCTTTTTTTTTTTGTTTAATTATCATTAGAAAGAACTAATTTTCATTTATTACTGACTCAAGCATAGAACGATTGTTTATGCAAAAATCAAGAATCTTTTCTTACAATGCGATAGATGTTTTCTTTATTAGTATATATACATGCATGAAAAATTAATTATATGTGTATAAAGTTACAAAAAGATATGTATATTAGTATAACTCTCCGTACCTTTTCATTTTGTATGACCCCATTGAATATTATTGAAAAAAATTAATATGTCTTTTCATTTGTAAAATTCATTTAAAGCAAAATAATCGCTTTTTAGCTTATTGAGTTTCATCTACATTATACCTAATTTAATATTGATTGAATATAAGAAAATAGTCGTTGTATGCTTTATCATTTAGAATTCACCATAATTGCAGCACAACCATTATCAAGTTTCATTGATTCTTCACATATGATAATTCAAATTATCTTCCAAATAAAATTATTACTTATATTCATGATGCTTTTGAAGGATATACATATACAAAGTGTAAAATATTATTTTTTAAAAATTTAAAGAAAATAAATTTATGACCATTAATTAATTAATTTATTTCTTATTTTTATTTGATGAAATATCCACAACATCATATGTTGCTAATAAAATTTTACTAACTTTTGCATAGTACTCTATTTTAAGATGTGTGTCCAATAGTGGACAAAATAAGTAATGCAAAAAAATAAAGATTGAATTACTTTTTATGTTTTTACCATGAAAATAAAAACATAAACTTTCTATCATCTCTCCCGATTGAAAGCTGAAGCAAAAAGATATACTTATAAAATCCAAACATAGTTATTCATTATGCTCTTCTCTCATACCCATTTCTTAATTTATTTGGCCTTTTTATTAATGAATCAAAAACACATCAAGATATTCTTAATGAATATGTAAAGTTATTTTTCAATAATAAATCAAGCATTATTATGTATCTTCTCATAATATGATTTTTTAAATGTTTATTTTTATCCCTTCTTAAAAACTTCTATCTTTTTTGTTTTTTTGTTGACTCAAACTCACAACTTGAGATTGGAAGTGAGAGTGCTTACTAATTAGCAATTGTTTCTTTTCTTTGATAATATGACTTAAAATCCTTTAGAATAATAATTAATAGAATAAAAATAAATTTCTTCCAAAAATATTTTCAAATACAAATTGTTATTCATAGGCCTTATATCTCATAAATTTAAAGGAGAGTATCTTAAATTTTATCAGTAATAGTTATCGCATTCAAAACAATATGTCTGATAGGAATCATTAAATGTAGTGTTGTTGATCAAAGAAATAAGATGAATAAATGGTTAGGTTGAAACTATTACAAACTATCGACCGTTTTTC
This sequence comes from Capsicum annuum, assembly GCF_002878395.1. Lineage (NCBI taxonomy): Eukaryota > Viridiplantae > Streptophyta > Magnoliopsida > Solanales > Solanaceae > Capsicum > Capsicum annuum. The sequence goes on along the minus strand of NC_061114.1, from coordinate 158,422,609 downwards.
CTTCATATATCATCAAAATAAGATTAACATCTCTTTCATCACTTTCATAACTATACATGTTGAAATTATTCTTGCAGACAAAAATAACTTTAAAAATTACTAAAAATAAAACATGAAACCAATATAAGCACCGACAATTGCAACTAAATTTATTTAAACAATTTAATTATGTATTTTTGAATTTAAATAAAATACAGTATGCATCAAAAGATACAAAGCTAAATTCACTTGCTATAACAAAAAATTTAGGAAAAAATAAAGCAGAAAAGAGTGTTAATTAGAGAGGCTAGTAAAATAATATAAATATCCAATGCAAGTATTGTTCTCGTGCCATTTATGAAAAGTTTCGAATGTACGTATTATAGTATTTCTTTTTATGATTTGGCTGTTTGTGATGCTTTGCATGATCTAAAGGAAACTTCTTCGTATACGTAGACAACATTCATGATTTTTTCTTTTCTAGAATTAGGAGTTTAAGTACGAACGTACTATTAATGGATATCATACTAAAGTAGAGTCATTATGATAAGACATATTTTCTATTCAAAAACTGCTACAAATTTTTCAAATAAATTGTCGTGTTACAACAATGAGACCTAAGATTTAAGAGTCATGGGTGTTTAGGAGGTTCAAACATATATATTGACGCTCAAAGTTTTATGATTTTTCCTAAAAACTAAATTCCCCAATTATCTTTTTGGTTTATAAGAAGCTTTTTTTTTTTAGTTTATATCAATTTTTATATTTTTTATAATTACCTCAAATGTGTCGAATTTAATGAATATCGGAGCTCCAAAAAGTTGGCTATAAGGCTGCCCCTATGTTACAATCATTAGTTCATCCCACATCTAAAGTTTGGCTATGCAAATATACGTACCTTTTCATATTTGTTGAGCAAATATCACCATTTTTCGAAGTCATGAGAAAGGTTTTCCAAAGTTCATTGAGAAAACATGAACCAACCAAATAGTTCTAGCAACAGATCAAATTATAATCCGAGCATTGCTTTAAATTTTTTTTATATACTATATATCAAATGATGATTTCAAAAATATGTTTTGAAAATCTTAATGTACAGATATGTTGAGCAACAAAATGAAGTAACTAAATTGAGTTCACAAAGCTAGTTAATAAACAGTAATTTTTACAAAAATAGTTAGTTAACTACCTTCATAGAGTTAGTTAAATGATCACCTAATCATCTAAAACTTTCCACATTTTGTGCATATATATTTATATATATATCACTTTATACTATCAATGACAATGGAAATAATTCAACTCATCGATCTATTCTTCTCTTCTTTTTTAAGTTTAGCTTCTGTGTTCTTTTTCCTCTTCTGTAACTGCTGCATTTCTGTATGATCAATGAGAACATACACTTGAACTCATAATATTCTTAAAAATAGTACAAAAGACGCAAAATTTGTTAAAAAGAAATTGATCAAAACAGAAAATCAATACACAGTATGACTAGTTATTTCACCGAATAATTTAATATTTATCTAGATCTAGACATCAAAGAGGTTGATGAAAGTAAATTATCCAAGAATTTTTAATTTGTCCACCAAAAAATTATTGCATTAAAATGAATATATAGACACGAAAAGAGAACTTACACTGATTTGATAATTTTATTCTATGCTAATTGAATTTTGATACTCTCTTTCAACATTCAACTTTGCCAGTAAAAGAGATTAATGTAATGTTTGATAATAATAAGTGTAAAGAATCAAGGTAGAAAGAAAAATTTATGCTTTGTGATTGTAGAATCGAAACTATAATAAATTTAAAATAACAATAACTATGTAGAGGAGATGCACTGTGTGAAGATAGTGATGGTAACAATTTTATCATGACTAATCATCTGAAATTCTTTTTTAGTATTATTTGAATTTTAAAACATCCTAAAAAGAGTTGCAAACATAAAAATGTCCAGGGACATGGGATGATTTTTAGTGCATATAAGTAAAGCTGTGGAGTTCGTGGGAGTCCTTTGAGATTAAAATTAACATGTATGTATTGACTATTGTCAAATTGTCTTTTAATAGTTCACGTGGTTGGGAAGATGCGTAAGTGATATGTTTGGTTAGTTTTGTTTTTATATATTTTTAATTTAGACAAATATTAATATTTTGCACTGCTTAGTAAATGAATTGTAACGTATTTTAAATTTGATTAAATAGATAACCATCAATGTGATTTAGAAATGGTTATATTTTGATTGTATAAACGGTAAATAGTTATAAGAGATTTGGAAATTGTATCCTAACCGAACTCAAATTCAAATTTTAGAATTGATTCACAACATTATTAAATTATAATGCAAATAATTTAAAAATCGTGGAGTGATGTTGTGATGCAGTAAGAAGATGTGGGTTAGTGTTTCACAAAATAATAAAACGGAAAAAAATAAAATAGCTATATAAAGAACTTTCACTCCAACTATAATTTTTTTTATTTCATGACAAAACGCATAGTAACTAATTTTATCATATTATTTTTTTATCTTGTCTTATTAAATTCTCAAAAATATGTTCCTATTTTGACAGATAATATGTCCCAATGACATCAACTTCTATCAATGTAAAGTCACACAATTAATTATATTTGCGTTCTTATTTTTTTTTATCATTAAAATTGATTAAACACGTATGTGATTTTTTTTAAATATAATAATAATAATAATAATAATAATAATAATAATAATAATAATAATATTTTTAATATTGAAAGTTAAAAAGAAAGTTGATTATAGACAACTTCTATCAATTTAGAGATAGGGTTATATTTTTTTCAGGCTCTGCATATTCTATATACCATATAAATATAAGATCATATTCAACAAAAATAAAATTTAATAGTTTAACTGACTAATTTTATTATTTCATTCTCATATACAGCTTTCATTTAAATTAAGATTTTTTTTTAAAAAACTAACATTCTTTTTCTTTTATGTGACTTGTTGCAAGTTAAATTCATACTGAAAAATGTGTAAATGATCAAAAGGTCATAGGCATGATAATGAAAAATTTATAGTGTCACGTCAATAAGAACATATGACATGATAACTATAAAAGGAATGTAGAATTTACATAAAACTGTAAAAGGATAAATGTGAAAATCATCTATGCTTTTGGTTAAAAAATTTCAAGACAGTGGTAGCACATATTAACATGCCCTAATTAGTAACTAATACATAACAAATGATGTTCTTGATTATTTTTATAATAAAATTATTGACACCTTCATAATTTTTGTTCAAGCATTATGTATGATAAATAATTATTTTTATTTTTAGAATTTTCCATACCTTAAAGTTAACTTCATTAAAAGTAATTAAAAAAGATATCATTAACCTATCTATCTTTGATTCAAATTCGAGGATATTCAAGTGATGCTACTCCTAATTGATCTTGTATGGAAACTGCAGTACTTCTTCGTTGAAAGATTTTGGGCCTAAATATCTACTTGTAGAATAACTTCAAGTCGTGACATGATTGTGATGATTGTAAATGTCTTCTAGATTAAAGAAAAAGAGAGTTAATAATGGTCAAGAGTCATCTGATTTTTCAATGACAGAATTTGAAAAGATGTAGAAATGTGTGATAAAATATAAATGAAAAAAGAACATTAAAAGATAAGCAGTGTGAAGAATACTGTGCATAAAAAAAAAAGAAATAGCTAGAGACTCGTAACTTACTTAGAGAGTAAACGAATCAAAAATAGTATGGAATATGTAAATAATTTTTTCCTATTCATCAAGTTTTTAGAATCACATTTTTATAGTGTTAAGATATTTATCATTCAAATATTTAAAATAATAAATGAATATTAATGTGATACACAATATTTTATTGTCTACATGTCATTCTGAATATATTTATGTTACTTTTTTTAAATTAGTTGAGTAAAAATAAATAAAATATCATACTTTTTTCTCTTAATTCATATAAGCAAAAGTATATATGCTAACCTATTTTATATCGACATCAATCCTTCTATCTGCATGGATATGCAAATCACCCTAAACATAATATGTAGATGCTTAAATTAATGAAACACACACACAAACACAAACACATATATAGAACAAATATCACATAAAAATTTTCCCAAAATACAAAAAAAAAAACGTATATAAATACAAAAAATTAGCAATATTGAACTAAAAAAATAAATAAAGCACAAATGTAAAGTGACTTTGAGAAAAGAATAAAGATTCTAAATGAATAATCCGAAAAGGAATAACTCATGTCACAATTCATGTAAACGAAAAACATTTATTAAACTTACACTGCCATTTGATTAGCTTCAAAAAGTCGTACACTATTTATGAGAATTTTCTTGTTGCCCTCTGGGAAAGAACAAAACAATTGCATATCATTTGTTTTTATATTGGAGAGGAACTAATTAGATTATTAAACATACATAAATTATTACATCAACCCACATCAAAAAGACAAATAAATCCCTAGCATTTAAAAGAAGAATCCAAGAAGATTGCATTTTTTGATTGATATCTAGAGAGAGAATTAATTAATTAATCATAAAATAATTTGAATTTTAAGTACCTTGTATAAATTCTTTTTATAAATATGGCCAGATATCTCCTGCATTCGAAAAAAAAGGATGTGAATTAGTCATAATATAAATACAATGTCAAAAACATATTGCAATTATGTCAACACCTGCCAAAACAAACAAAAGAAGACGTCAAATAACAATTTTGAGGTTTCAACATAGGAGCATGATTATGGGGATAATAACAAATTACTAAGCATAAAGTAGAAAGAGAAGACACCTCTGAGAAGTTGAGGAAAATTTTAGAGGTTTGAGAAGATAAGTGGATTAGCATAAATAATCAAAAAATTATCTTTGGTTTACGAAAAGAATGAGAATATAAACAAACAAAAGTTAACAACCAATCTCTAAATCATTTAGATGGCAAGAATCAAACAAAAAGATCTTCACAATATTTTAGAAGGAGAAAAATAAGTGAAAATCAAAAAGGGTTAAAGAAAACGTGCAAATTGCCGCTCTTGATCAACCATATTCGAAACTTGAGAGCAGAATAATGATTTGATTGCAAAGTTAAAATACATTATTCTACTCTAAATGTAGAGTGTTGTTGAAGTTAGATCTCTTAGAGAAGTTTCAACAAAGGAGTCCTTCAAATACCTTAGATTAATTATAATTTAATTTTTATATTTAAATATTTACTATTAAAAACTGATAACATCCTACTAAGAAAAAGAGTCCTAAATGTGGTTTGTGAACATGGGAGATGTGGGGAGTTAATCCCATATTAAATTTATTATTAATTAATAATTTAAAAAATTAACATAAACAATCTTCATTTTTTTTTTTAAAAAAAAAAGGAGTAAATAGATAATCATCACTATGATAAAAAAAATGTGGAAATTACTTTTTTTTTTTTAAAAAAATGGAAAATCTGGAATAAATAAATAAATAGATATCAAAATTTTAAAAATCTTTGATAAACTTTCCTAAATTTACAATATACATTACTTTCACAAAAAAGGAGCAGTTGATGTTTGAAAAAAAAAAAAAAAACAATTGAAAAAACTAATTTTAATTAAAAAATAATTTTTAAAAAAAAAAAAAAAAATTTAAAAAAAAAAAAAATGACCCCCCCCCCCCCCCCCCCCCCCCCCCAAAAAAAAAAAAAAAACTAATTAACTAACAACTAATTAAAACCTAATTTTAACTAATTTGTCCTAAAAACTAACACATGCCATCATCTTAGGTTGCCACTTGGAAACAATCTAAGCAAGACTTTCTTACTATTTAGTATATATAGATTTTGTTTCTGAACGTCTATTTCTATTTTAAATATCCATAAGTTATCGTAGGACAAAGAGAGAGCAAAGTGCACACAGATCTTATCCACCTCATGGAGATAGAGATGTTATTTCTGAAAGATCTAGGTAAAATTGAGTTTGCATAATTGAATCTTAATATTATTTATAATGATAGAAAACTTAGAATTCTATGTAAGGAGAGAACAAAGTGAACATAAATCTTACCCTACATCACAGAGATAAAGAGATTGTGTTTATGAAAGATCTCGACTTAGACAGTGGCGGACTCAGGATTTCAAGGTTGTGGGTGCTCAAAAAAATTTATAAAAAATAGTATGTAGCTTTAGGGATTCGAACTCTGAAAGCTGGACACGCTAGTCACATCCTCAAACCATTCCACCCAATCATATATTTGTTCTCTGGGTGCTTTTTAAAAAATTATACCATTTATTTTGTGTTTCTTATATAATTGTACCTAATCTACGTCGAGTTTAGAGAGTGCCGGAGCACCCCAAAATTACACGTGGGTCCGCCCCTGGACTTAAATAAAGTTGAGTTTGAATAAAAAAATAGTTTGTTTTGTTTGTTTGTTGCATGACTTTGAGAATAAGATATACGATCACTTTTTTATTCTTAATTTTTTTTGGTTAATTATGAGAGTGATCTACTAATCAATATGTTATTTTTGTGTGTTTGATTAGGATTTGCAACTGGATTGATTACTGACAAAATAAAGATATGTGTTCAAAAGCTTCAGAGCATTAAGGATTAGGCTAGCAGCCTTTCTCTAGCATGCAATTAGGAGAAGTTACTCGATTAACGTGCACTCCAGAACATGTTTATGGTGTTGGTGGATATCCGCAATGGGTACCCTTTGCATTGTGCAACTTATTGGAATAGTTTGAGGCAAATTTCTGTCATATTTCTTTATTGTTGTGGAGGTATAACCTTTGAAATTGCAAATCAGGTATGTAATTTCAATTAAATAATTTTTATTTTATTCTTTAGTCACAATCAATATTATTTTGTTTTCATCACATTAATCTCTTTTCATCTTTATAAAAACAATGATATAGGTGGAAACATAATTAATTTTTTTCTTTTTTTTAAAATATATCTTGGACCAATTGTCTATATTATTAAAAGACTCCACAATGGATAAAATAGTTTTTTTCTTATTTTATTCTAATTTTTAAAAATTTAAAATCCATTAAAATTTGATTATTAAACTTTACTTAATATGAAATATGTACCTTAAATTAAAAAAAAATAATATTGAACAATATTTTTTAATATTAATTTTAATGTAAATGAATATTTTATTAGATGTTTTTTTTCTCTTGAAATAGTTTTCTCTTCTTTTGCTCTAGAATTTGTTATCTTTTTCAATTAAAATTTCACTTGCTTAGAAATCTTGATTTCCATACTATAATCCTTTACATTATTGTTAATCTTTTATAAGTGGTTGTGTTATGTTATTATGCTCATATTAATGTAGTGTATTATTTTCTTAATATTTAAAATTTTTAACATAAGCAAATAGTTGCATTAAATCTTAATCAAGCAAAGGATGTACGTATGAAGCACAAGCTGTTAAAAGTGTGAAGGACCTTAGAAATATTATTTGAACGTTTTGTCCTTTACTAAAATTTTTTGTTTTAAACAAAATCATCTTTTCACTATTTTTCTAATATTTAAGAAGAGAAAATTAGTCAAATATTTATAGTAAAACTTTTTCTTATTAAAAGTCATCAGAATTAATGATAATATTTTTTTCATTAGTTTAAGAATTCTAAATCAACTGAATTTGATTTTAAGAAGATTTGAAAAATCTAGAAATAAATATGAACGTGTTAGAATAAGAAAAATATACTACTAGGAACTGTCAAATTTTTAAAAGTTTTAAATAAGTAATCAAAGATTTTTTAAAGATTCAACTTTAAAAATAAGAAAAGATTTTAAATATAGATTTTTTTTTTAAATAATCATACTAGAAATATGATTCGAATAGATGTGTCTCTTAGTCTCTAATAGTAAGGAAAAGCGGCACTACATAACAAAAGTAAAAGTGATGATATATTAACCACTTAAAACTTCTGGTGGTAAACTATATAAATGCTTACAATAAAATATATGTTACATATATATTATTATATTAAATTGTGAAGATTTTTTGAGAAGTGATTTGAACTTTTTGCACTTCATTAAAAATATTCGAAATAGATAAAATCGTCTAATTTCAAATAATCAAATTTACACGTGCGATTAAACTAGTCTATATCTATATCTATATCTATATCTATATCTATATCTATAATATATTAAAAGTATGAAGTCCCTTAGAAAAGTGATTTGAACTTTTTGTCCTTCATTAAAATACTCTCTAATAGACAAAATCGCCTTTTCACTATTTTAAAAAAATAAATATCATTAAACTATTATTCAAATATTTAGAATATAGAAGAAAAAAAGAAATAAGGAAGAATCTCATACCAAAAAAGAATAAATGCAATGTGTAAAATTTTTTGTTAGCACCGTTTTAGGGAAAACCTATTTATGAAAAGGAAAAAAATAAGAACCAAAGTTTATATATTAAAAAAACCCGTATGATAGGTTTTTAAGGAAAAAATTTTAGGAACCAACAACTTTTCAGGGAAACCCTATTTATGGAAAGGAAAAAAATAAGAACCAAAATTTATATAAAAAAATACACACACACATATATATACATACATATATATATATATATATACATATATATATATATATACATATATATATGTATATATATATATATATATATACAACATATATATATATATACATATATATATATATATACATATATATATATCACGTTGGAGAAAAAGATTGAAAAGAAGAAATTTTTTGTGCAAAAAGAAGAAATTTAAACTTTCTTTCTTAGAATATGAATTAATTCTTCTTGATATTTATTTTGTAAATAAATTAAGATATTTTTATTTCTGAATTTTGATCAAGTTTGCTTTATTTTGCAGCCATATTACTAGAGATAAAGGTAAGTAGAATCAACAATTTATTTTTAAAAAATTATGTCAATTCAAGCACTAAAACTTGTGTTGTTTTTCTTTATTTTTTAGTTATATTTTCTGTCGCTCTTATGGACATATATATGACAAGGACGAAGCCATCATTGACATGAGAATCGCCCGTTCAAGTGGGAAGAGATTAAGCACGACGTACTTGCCGGCGAAAAAAGCTACTAGAAGAAAGAAAGATACTTGTAAAAATTACAAGACTACAAACATATATGACAAATACTTGCGCCGAAGACGTCTCAACAATAGGTGGGGAAGTGTATTACAACCCAACATATATAGCTTGTGGTGAACTTTAAATTCAGTTAAAGTTATGTAAGTTTGCTTTTTGAAATCACTGATAGATCATATTTATGGTATTCAAATTGATTGCAACATTCTTGTGAGTCATGAAGGAAGAATTTATGAGTTATAAAAGTTCAAAGTAAATGTGTATATTGTTAGAATTTATGTAAAAATTTTAAAATATCAAAATTTTAAGTACGTAAAAAAAAATTAATCAAAGATTACACGTGCGAGGCACGTGAGATTAAACTAGTATATATATAAATGAGACTTACAACTTTGATGATGTGGCATACTTCTAAGACCACCATTTCTATTTATCTTTTTACTCAATTTTTTGAGCTTTTTCTTATTTTTCTTAATATATATAATATGTTAAAAACTCAAAAATCATCTAAAAGTTGAAAATCTCATTTTAAGTGAATTTAAGAGAATTAAACATGACAATTATGGCTTATTATTATTGGTATTGTCCATTCATATCCTTAATATTACTCTTATCTTCTCATTTCTTTTTATATTCCAAATATGAGAATCATATAAATCTAAACAATCCTTTTTTTATTCTTCTAGCGTGAAGTCGTGTAGTTCTTCAGCCACTGTGATATTATTGTCTTTGTTTGAATTTTCGATAGATATAGGCAAGCTCTATTGATACTAAAATTGTATCTATGCTTGAAGTCATAGTTTGTTTGTTTTGCACCCCTAGGCAACTGAGATTTGCAGAATCAGTATTGCGTCGATTGGAAGAGGACATAATTGAATGTATATTTTATCTCTATGTTCACTTTTTCTTTGACACTCCATAAAATCCATAACGTTTATCAATCTACAATTGCAGGTACAAGCAAAGGAGTTAGTGGACAAAGCTACCAGAACATGAACATGAATAAGATATTTGAAAAACCATTTATACCAAAAGAACAAAAAGACCCCTTGTTCATACCCCCACAAATTACCACATATCGAGATAGTTTGAACTAAGATAAAAGAACTTATAACCATATAGCCCGAGGATATATAGAAAATATCTACAAAGTACAAACTTTTCTAAACCTTAACCCTAGAGCTACAAATATCCAAGAACCAAACACAAACTATATAACCTAAAAATTGCAAGGTTACAACAAGCTAATCGCATTACCCAAAACCAACCCAAACTTAATAAAAACTTGTTTTGACTATGGATTATTAAATACCGTATATACCTAAGATGGAGAAGAACTAACAATTATAGAAGAATTACATAAAGTATTCACCACCTATAAAAGAGTAACCAAAGGAAATCTATTTTATATAAAGTTTTATACTGCACTAGCAGAGATATTATACAATGAGATCAAATCAGTTATACAAATTGTAAAAATAGGATTAACCAGAGATATGATTATACCGGAAGATATTGTGCAACAGCCAGAGATATCCAAAATCGAGATACCTGATTTTTATGCAAATAAATGACTTATTGGAGTAGCTACAATTATTCAAGAATTAGCAAATACTTATATCAATGGAAACCCAATATGGAGCTATTATTCAAGAAATCATCAAATGATTTATTCAAATTCAAGAGAACTATGAAAAACAGATATGGAAGATGTTAGGCAATGGATAATGATGTTACTTAACCCAGAAAAATAATTTACTGCAAGAGCAATTAGGAAGGGATTTATTTAAGACGAATTATTAATAAGATATTGCAAGATAATTGAACACAAATATCCAAACCATCAATGATCGAGATGTAATGAAGAAGATAATAGTATCCCAAAAATTCGGCTAGAATAAAAGAAAAAATCAACCAAGAAGATAAGGACGCCAGCTAGAAAATAAAAATTAATGGAGCAATAATGGAAGAAAAAGAAACAAAATAGTAAAAGTTATGAAAGAAAATGACATGTGAATAGTTTCCTTGACTTTAAATACGTAAGTTATTATAGCATTTACTAGTTTTTAACTTTTTGACTTTTCTATGGTAAAGTGTCATTATTGTATAGCTTTAGTCTTTATTAATTTTGTCTTTTTGTAGAATAGTCTTAAGATTTTTTATAAAGTCTTTTACAAATAGGACAAGTGTAAAGTAGAAAATAGTTTACATATAAAACATGTAAATTAGGAATAGTAGTAGGAATACTTTTTTTTTTATAAATATGTAAGTCATTCGGCAAGATAAAGGCAAGACTTTCATGTGTTGAAAGCAAGCCTCCTCCTTTGTAAACAAACTTTTGAATATTTAATAAAAAGCAGATATATTTTCAAGGAAAAGCTATGGATAAACAAAGCCCAGAATTATCAAACCTACCAGAACAGATATATTTATTTATGATTATGAATAGCTAAATTCATAAATTCCTGACAATCATGATATGATAAAATAAGTTCATGTTAGTTATTTTATAGTAGAATTATTCGAAAAAATAGCATGTTAAGAAGTTTATTAGCAAAGTGGAAAAGGAGAAAAATCCCTAAGAACTATATCATCCTAAAGGTGAAATCGGTGAGGCAAGAAGGCTGTGGTGGGGAGTAGCCAGAGTAGAGGCACTGTTTAAGGAAAAAATATCCAGATTACCATGCTAATAGTGACCGAAGAACATGTTATTTAAGAATAATCTAGTATATAGTAATCTAAAATGATCATATTTTGATATGTGTATGATTGAAGGGAATATTTTGAAAAAAGCATCATATGAAAAATAAATACTTATTATCTGACGAAATGGTAGATAAATTTAAAATACTTGTTTTGTATGTACTTAAGGATATAGAAATTGTAGATATAAGAAAAATCATATTGAAAAAAATATTTGATAAATATTTTATGATTAGAATAAATTACATACCTCACCTACCTACTTATTCTTACAAATACTTACATACCAAACATACACATCAACAATGATAAATTACGTATATTGAAAAATGGATGTGAAAAATATACAATTAATAGAAAAACTAATGAAAACAAATTTAGAAGAATATATGAGAACTAAAGATATAAAATATCTAGAATTCCTTAATGAAAATATAGAGGAATTATTGAGACTAAAACAAACAACTAATAAATACGATGATAAAGCAATTAATTACTAGAATCCAATTTCAAGTTATCCAAGTTATTCGTAGAAACCTAAGCATAATATGGATAATATGACAAGATATATATCTGATGAAACTAAGATACTAGTTTTATATATCATAAAAGACTTAGAATTAGAAGACATAAAGAAAATAATATGGGAAAAAATATTTGATTATGAAGATGACTTACTAAGTACTAATTGGATAGAAAATGAATTAGAAGATATAGATTTCTATGGTAGAAATAATTCAGATAGTTATTATTCATATGGATATTATACAGATTAAAAATGCTAGAATATATTAATAGAGTTAGAGAAAAACAAAGTTAGTTATACGAAGAAATTAATTATAGAAACCAGCTTAGAAAAGGAAGAGAACAATTAAAAGAAAGATTAATTTGGATAAATAAAACCATAAAACAACTAGAATTAAAAGACAGTTTAGAATATGATTTAGACATGGAATTATTCATAGACGAAAAAGACAGGATAATTAACGAAATAGATAACCTATAATTTAATATCAGATATAGTACAATTAGAATAAATTATTACAAAGAAATTTGTAGTATCACAACTACTTTAGGATAAAATGATAGACTATGAGTATTTAAAATATTGGAGACAAGATATGAAATAAATAAGATTAACAGAAATATTTATGAAAGAAAATTTAATTGAATATTTAGAATAAAAGATATAGAATATTTAGAATACCTCAAAAATAATATACAAGAATTACAAAGACTAAGAGAAAAAACTAAAGAATATTACAGTAAAACATTTAATCAAATACATCTAATCACCCCTAAGATATGAACATTAATAAAATTAAAAATAAATACACTAAAAATAAAAATATTTAGAGAAGTTAAGAAATATCCACGCACAACCAAAAATAAATTTATTAGAGCTATAATAGATCTATTTAAGTTATCCAAGTTATCCATACCCCCTACAATTTAAGTTGGAGGAAAATTTAAGTTACCCAAGTTAAATTTTTTAACTTATATAGTTTTCACATTTTATTTTAACTTATAATTCAAGAAGTAAGCATGAACAGAATAGGAAAAGTTGGAGGACTAATATATTGAAGCTATTAAGTTTCTTTTTACGTAATACTCCCTTCATTTGCTTTTTACTTGTGGCACTATTTTTCTGATTAAATTTTTATCTTTACTTGTCACTTTTGACATTTTAAGAATAGACAAAAAAAAAAATTCTATTTTATCCTTAGCATTAACTACTTATTCTTCAAACTATTATTAAAATGCATTACTCTAAACATCAATTAATAGAGGTAATATGGTAAAATGATCATATCAATAATTGTTTCTTAATTGATGTGGTATGTAAAAAAATGACAAGTAAAAGCTAACGAAGGGAGTAATACCGATCTAACTATTAACTCAATTTAATAAGGAAAACAAAGAGTCCAAAAACCTTTTCGAATTTATGGTGATAATGTCTTCCACAAAATTTTTTCTTCTGATTTTACCTTTTCTACCTTTTTAAATAAAAATTATTTTTATTGAATGTATCATATAATGAATATACAATATTTAAAAAATGACAGTTTATGTAATAGTAAAACTTGACAAAAAAGCATGGTCAAATTACTTCAATTATATGTCTTTTCTAACATATCACATAAAAAACTTGACAATTTTTTTCGTTCTTTTATATTTCAATAATATAATTTAAATATATGATGATTACGATAGCAATTTAAAAATACTTTACGTCTAAGAATTTCTATATTGTCTTCAAGAAATCGTAGTCTGCTAGGCCTGTAACCGGGCCGGTGCGGTTCAAACCGGCACCAACCCACTTGTTGTTACCAGGTTCTAGGCCAATTCGATACTCGTTCAACTCTTAATGAGTCGGTCCGGTCTGGGCTCAACAATAAAAAATCTCAATTTAGCCCGTGACTGACTTATTAAGCGTAAAGCCGATTTTGATCGGTCCAAACCAATCAAAACCGGTCAAATTCTTTAATGCATACCTATAACTATAATATATACATTTTAAATACGTTAAACAATAAACGTACAACATATATATGTTACATATTATACTACAATATAATATATACAAATATATACGTACAATAAAATATATATACTACTTAAAATACTACTTGAAACAATATTCATACAACATATATATATATTACTTTAGAAAATATATATACATATTATTAAATATATACTACTTTAGAGTCTATAGAAAACATATACACATATATACATATAATATATATAGATATATATATATATATATATATATATATATATATATATATATATATATATAATACTTGAAATAATATACATACAACATATATACACTATATATATTCTACTTTAGAAAACATATACACACACACACACACACACATATATATATATATTAAATACATACTAGTTTAGAGTCTATAGAAAACATATATACGTACAATATAATATATATAGATACTACTTGAAATAATATACATACAACATATATACACTATATATATACTACTTTAGAAAACATATACACATGTATACATTAAATATATACTACTTTAGCGACTAAAGAAAATATATACACATATATACGTATAATATATATATATATATATACTACTTTTGAAATAATATATATACAACATATATACACTATATATACTACTTTAGAAAACATATACTCATGTATACGTTAAATATATACTACTTTAGAGTCTATAAAAAATATATACACACATATATATGTATAATATAATATATATACTACTTTTGTAATAATATACATACAACATATATACACTATATATATACTACTCTAGAAAATATATACACATGTATATGTTAATATAATAATACTTGAAGTTTTGAACATATATTAAAAAATTTACAATTTTACATACAACACTTAAAAGATAAACTTATAGTATTTTTATATGTCAATACTAGTTGTCTAAGTAATATTTGCTAACATTATTTTTATTTTTTTCATTATATGTATATATGTTTGTTATGTTTATTACTTAGTGTAAAGTTTGATAGTAATATATTAAAAGTATTTAATTCAAACTAGAAATTTAATTTAAATGAAAACAAATAAGTAAGGAGTGAATGAATGTTGTATTTTATTGGTTGCAAAATGATTCAAAACTTATAATTTACGTGAAAGAAAAATCTATAAATTTTGCATCATTTCTTCAACTCATGCATGTTAATATTAATGGGAAATGACATAGGAAAGTCAAAATCAACGTGGGCAAAGGCTAAACCATGCATTGAACTAGATTGTGTTGAGTTCTCTCTTGAAGTCATAATTTTTTCAAGATTTTGTTCGTCTTTCGGCTCCTGCTTCATTCCTTAATTTCTTCGTTCCGATCTAATCCAATCTCTAAGGCAACCTAAAACATTCATAGCATTGCTTCCCAATGAGTGTCAGTTGTCTCCAAGCTGTTCTCTCCCTGACTAAAAGCGCTCTCCGATGCAACGGTTGACATTAGAACATTCAATATATCTCTAGAAAATTTTGAAAGCATCGGATATTGTATTTCATTATTCTTCCACCAATCAAGCGCACAGATACTTGCTTTACGATCCTTTATCGACTGTCGAAGAAAATACTTAAAGCTTTTCCCGAGAAGTTATTCTATTTGTTGAAGGCTGCACCTTATCCCAAACATTTAAATCAAAAAAAGTAATCAGGATAACTACTATGTGCCTGCCTTTTAGAAGATGATGGCTCCTCGGGAGCTTGAGGAGCGACAGTTGGAGTGATATTTGCTAGTACGGCTTCATCAAGTTAATCGACATAATGGTTATATAATATTTTCATGTAACTGTTCACATCACTCATAGTATTACAAATAGTAGGATAATTAGCACCAGAGAATTCAACCGTAGCTATATAATTTTTTTTTCAAAAATTTAACAAGATCATCAATTGTAACCCAATCAGAATCATGTAGCATACACTCAGGAAAAGAACCAGAATATTGATTAAAAGTCATTCTAATAGGAACTTTATAAGAAAAACAAGTTTTTAAATAAGTATAAGTAACATTCCATCTAGAATCACATTCTTCAGGCATAAATATCGGTCTAAGTCTATTTTATTCACATTTGATTTTAAATTTTCTCATTCTAATTTTTTAATTATTTCCTTGAATAAAGCCAACAACAAGCCAAAACTTTTTAATATAAAGCTCAAAAAATTCAAGACCATCTCTGACGATTAAATTATAAGAACACTTAACATGAAATATTTTGAATAACGATGGAGAAAGTTCAACTTTCAACAACTCATCAACAGTCTTGTTGTTAGATACATTATCAAAAGCTATACATAAAACTTTTCTTTCAATAACATAATATTTTACAACTTTAGAAATAAATCTTTCAGTGTGTCTACTATTTTCATCATACAAAAATGTCAGAATACGTTTTTACATAACAAAATTACTATTTATCAAGTGACAAGTAATTGTTAAATAATTATTTTTGTTAACAGCACGATCAAGATCAGAAGTTAGAGCAATTCTACATGAAATATTTTTTAATAACGTAGATAAATAATAAATATATTGTGCATGGAGTCTAAAAATATCAGCCCAACAAGTACTTTTAGAAATACCGATAAACATAGGATTATAAATTGCTTGAATATAATGAATAAAAGCATCCAAAGAAGCAAAAGTGAAAGGCAAACAACCCACACCTATCATTTTTGCTATTTCTTCACGGTCCTTCATTTTATTATAATTCTTAACTAATTGATCGGCTGTTGGGTTCAATCTAGTTTGTGCTGGCTCACCAATAGCCTCACCACCTTGTGCAATACTTAACTCTCTTGCGTGTCTATCTCTTAAATATCTCATCAACGAACCCATACCCTCTTTATTACCTTCGATTTTATGCTCATATATAATTTCACAAATATTGCATTGCACCTTAGTTTCTTTTTTTATTTTTAAAAATTTTTCCATGCAATACTAGTTTTTCTACGAGATCTTGCAGGGGCACGGGCGGGAGGACAGGAAGAAAGATTTACCAATTCGGATCTAACATTAGCATTTCTGACTTCGGGAGTCTCACCAATATTTTCATCATCCTCATCTAAATTAACTGCGTCTACTTCATTCTCTTCTTCTATACCATAATTTTTCTAAGCTTCTAACTAATTCATATCGTGAGCACCTACACCTATTTATTCTTCAAAGGGTTGACTAAATGGTACCAGAGGCACACAGGTATATCTAGCACTTGAACTACCTCTACCGGAATCGCCACCAATTCATTTTTACTACCACTATCACTTTTAGGATAAAATTTTTTGACACTTTTACCGAAGTTTCTTAATTTATCCATATTATAAATTAAACTTAAAAATATTCAAAATACACAAAAATAATAAAAATAAATATTCAATAACTAATACACTAATTAAAAATTAAAAGTAGAAGATGCAACGACAATACCAAATTTTAAAAGTATCCTAAAGTTGCGACTTTAGAAACCTTCCACTTGAATTTGTAATCGCAAAATAAAAAAAAAAATTGAGCACTTTAGGAGATAATTGGAATATTTGAGAGAGATTGAGAATGCGTGAAAAATAATTTGAAAATGTAGGGTATTTATAGGAAATTTTTTGAATTAAGAAAAACTTTTTTTTTTAATAAAAATGCCAAAAAGTGGCAATTGGCCGTGGTAGACTCTAAATGGCTATAATGCGTTGGGCCTCAATGGTTAAACTAGCCCACCAACGGCCAAATCCCATTGGGCAAAATTCAGAAATAGCATACTTATCCCCTTAATTATGAGTTTTATAGCAATAGTTTTATAATTACATAATATAGCAAGTTATATTTTGTATTTTTGCAAACTGTTGCTATAAAAATACAAATACATATGATTTTTACTACCCTTATGATGATATGTATTTTGTATTTTTGCAAACTATTGCTACAAAAATACAAATACATATGCTACAAAATGTAATTTGATAAAAGTATTGCTATTTTTTGTAATTTAATACTTAAGTATGCTACTTTATGTTATCTGACCGGTTTGAGTAACCGGTGGGCCTGGTTCGATTTTGGAACTGGGACGATCCATAGGGCCTGTCAATGTAGAAGATCTAGCCCGGGATCGGCATCCCAGTAACCCAGAGGCCTACTGGGTCGGGTCGAATCGGGTCAGGCCACCTACACGTGTTGGGCTAAACGGACTGGAATGGGCCAGCCCAACCCAGTTATAGGTTTAATTAAGGTACTCTCTCCGTTTCAAAAAGAATGTTCTAGTTTGACTTGACACAGAGTTTAAGAAAATAAAGAAGACTTTTGAATCTTGTGGTCCTAAATTAAAATTATGTTAAATGTACCAAAATGTCCTTTGATCTTGTGATCTTAAACATGTCATGAGGAAATTTAAATTAAAAATATTGCCAAAAAAAAAGAAAAAGATCATTCTTTTTGAAATAGACTAAAAAAGAAAATAGTTCATTCTTTTTAAACGAAAGGAGTACAATATGAGTGGTATACAGGAGTAGAGCCACACATAGGTGCAAGAGTCAGTGAAAATTATAATGCATATATAAAGTTAAAATATATTTTTGAGAAATCAAATCATAACTAAATTAACGTATAATATGGGTGGTATACAGGAGTGGAGCCACGTGGGTGCAAGAGTCGGTGAAAATTATAATGTATATCTAAAGTTAAAATATATTTTTGAGATATCAAATTCATAACTTACTTTAACACTTTAATTTTATGAGTAATTATTATTACTTTCTTTTAAAATTAATAAATTATTGTAAAATTAGATGCCATGTGTCCAATATGAAGGACATGTGATATACCTTAGATAAATGAAAAAACCTAGTCACACTACACCTCTTCCATTTTTGAATAAATTTCCATATAGTCTTGGGCTATATATATAGCCATAATCAATGAAACAAGTTAGAGGATTTTGCACACTCTTTATTATTATTTCTTTATACTTTGTTACTTTGATACATAATTTTATAACAGGTTATCAACACGAGTCTCTACCATTTTGGGTAAATACAGGTAATAAAGATAAACATTTATTTTTCTTAAATAATGTCAAATATATCCAAACACGAATTTATTGTTCTAGATATATCAGGCAAAACTTACATGTCCTGGGCACTGGATACCGAAATACATTTAGATGCAATGGGTCTGGCAGACACCATCAAAAATAAAAATCAGGCATTAAATCAAGACAGGGCTAAGGCCATGATATTTCTCCGTCATCATCTTGACGAAGGTCTGAAAATGGAATACCACACAATTAAGGATCCATTTATATTGTGGAATAATTTAAAAGAAAGATACGACCATCTGAAGTTGGTCATCCTTCCACAGGCATATTATGAGTGGACTCATTTGAGGTTATAGGACTTTAAAAATATAACTGATTATAATTCTACGATGTTTAGAATTAAATCACAGTTGAATTTATGCGGAGAAAATATAACCGATCACGACATGTTAGAGAAAACATTCTCTACTTTTTCCGCCTTGAGTATGCTCCTGCAGCAGCAGTATCAAGAAATGGGATTCAAAAAGTATTTTGAATTGATTGCTGATCTTCTTGTTGTTGAACAACATAATGAGCTTTTAATAAGAAATTGTTAAAGTCAACTTCCTGGTACTGATCCATTCCCTGAAGTGAATGCTGCACATTTTCATCAAACCAGGCGTGAAAAAAACCCTGGCCCCAGTCATGATCGTGATCATGATCATGGTAAATATTTTAATCAGGGTGATCGTCTTACATTAAATAATAACCCTCAACACCAGCAGTGTAAAAGAAAGGATGAAGCTCCTAAAATAGTTTCAAGGATGAACATTGAAAATGAATGTTATCAATGTGGTGGAAAGGGGCGCTGGTCGCGTATTTGTCGTACGCCAAAGCATCTGGTGAAGCTCTATCAGGCGTCCCTTAAGAAAATAGATAATGACGTTGAGGAAAATTTTATCTCTAAATATAATATTCAGACCACGAATTTAGATGCCTTGGATTTCTTTACAATTCCCGAAGGATATGTTAATCATCCTGTAGATGATGAATAAGAAATAGTTTGATTATTTTACTTTCCTGTTAAGTTGTATTAGTTTACATTTCTGTTAATAGTATCTCACTAATCTTGTAAATAAATAAAGTTTGTGTAATACATTATGTACTTTGTTTATATTTTTATCTTGAAGAATATATGAATACTCCTGAAGTAAAAATTCAAAAATTTATTCCTGAAGTAGTAAATCTGAAATTAAAGATATGATAGAAAAAATTCTACAGCTATATGTATACCTCGAGTTGCTTTTGAAGTAGCAAAATATTGACAGAAGTCCTAAGGTATCATAGTTTGATATAATTAAGACATGTTGTAATAATTATATTTCATTCTTGAAGAATGAAAACTTTTGATAAATTGTTAATTCATTCTCAAGGAATGAGAATTTTTGATAAATGTTAAAATTATAGATCCATTCCCTGAGGTCAATGTGATATTTAGTAAGGTATATAAATTTGTACTTTACTGTGAAAACTACATTCAGAAAGAGTAGAATGAATTATTCTGAAATTTACTCCTGAAGTAGTAAGTTTGCAATTTATCTTAAACCTATTCCTGAAATAATAGAACCTTGAAATTTACTTCTAGAGTAGTAAATTTGATATTTACTCCCGAAGTAGTAAATCTGATATTTACTCCCGAAGTAGTAAGATTATGCAATAGTAAAATCTTGCAAACTACTCTCGAAGTAGTAGGCCTTTTTACTCTAGTAAATAACTCATGTCATGATAAATTTAGAGTTTACTAGTTTAAATATTTTTTGTTGCGTGAATGATTTTGTTATCCCGAAGATGAGCGTATTGAGTTTTATACATAGAATAAAGAACTAGAAGATTCTTCAAGAGCTATTACTTGTTCTCATGATAAGTTAATTGAACCAACTAATGTTGGGACTGAATTCTCTAAAATATGAAAAACGTAAAAGGTGAATAAGGGCCCATTCACCCGTAATTTGATTTGATGCATCCATAAAATAATTACATGTACGTTTATTGTCAGCCTGCAGTTTGACATTCATAAAGTTGCCTTCTCATTTAAATTGAGTCAAGAGCATAATTTTCAAATAATGCAGTCAAGACAATTAATCTTGATAATGCAGGTTATATTCAAGTTGGTTTAGCATTGAATTTCTCATATAAATAGCTAGGTCATTGCTTATGAGAACAAAGATAAAAATTATCGGTCTGAAATATATATTGCATGCAATAGCACTTGTATGCATTAGAACAATAAATTATGATCAATTCTTCCCTCTCAATTGGTACAGAGTCAGGAACCATATATTTTCCATCTAATAGTTTTCGGATGTGCGCTATGTAACTAATAGATATACTTTGATTCACAAAGATGGATTCTCCAAAATAGATTGAAGTATATGTTAGTTTACCTAACATAAGGGGGAGATAATAAGCAGCTAAGAAATATGTTAAGAATTATCATTAGTACGATCCTCATTTAAAAGATAATTCTAGTCAAATGCTAGAAGCCTTTGTTGACCCACAATTGATTTTATAATTAGCTGCAGATGCTCCTATTATATGCTTTGAAAGACAGAGTCTATAGCATGCATGAACCATGGTAGATCAATCAGTTCCAAATAAAGTAATTCTTGAAAGAAAAATGGAGCAAATGATCATAACAAAGAGGCTATATGCTCTTAAAGAGAGACGATATAACGCTTCGTGAAACTTCAAGAAGATTATCAGGTACCTGAAAATAATAAAGTGATGAGATCTCAATAAGCTATGTCGTAATGTGAGCCGATACAAATGATATCTCATCGACGATATCTTTAGTACAATAGCACACAATATTATATAATATTATGAAGATCTGAATTTTATATTTATTTAAGCATGCTGACGTATAAATAATTATCAAGTGGAATATGCTTCTTGGTAAGCATAAGCTTTATTGTGGCTACAGTCCTGACACTAAAAGATGTCATGTATTTAATATTGAATGGTTCACTTGATAATGAAATTTAGATGAGAATTCCAGAAGAATTAAAGATTGCTGAAGCATAGAGTTCAAAGTCTCAAAATTATTTTCAATTAGATTACAAAGATTGTTATACGATCTAAAACAATCAGGGTATATACGGTATAATCGCCTTAGTGAGTACTTGATAAATGAAGGTTACATAAATGATGTCATTTGTCTTTATATTTTCATTAAGAAAACGACATTAGAGTTTTTTTTATACTCGCTGTTTATGTGGATGACATAAATATCATTAGAACTCTAGAAGAGGTCCAAAAGACAATTGAATATCTAAAGAAAGCATTTGAAATGAAAGATCTTGGAAAGACAAAGTTTTATCTTGGTCTGCAGTTTGAACATTTAGCAGACGGGATCTTCATCCACCAATCTGCCTATACTGAGTATGTCTTGAAATAATTTTAGACGGCCAAAGCACATTCATTAAATAATCTAATGATTGCTCGATCACTTGAAGTGAGTAAAGATTCATTCCGACCTTCAAAAGAGGGTGAACAGATTTTTGATCCTGAAGTATTATATCTCAATGCTATTGATACACTTATGTATTTTGCTAATAGCACAAGGCTTCATATAGCCCATTCTGTTAATTTACTAGCTAGGTAAAATTCTTCTCTTTCATGTAGACATTGAAACGAAGGTAAGCATATATTGTGATATCTAAAAAGGCCTATTGATATGACTCTATTTTATACTAACAAGGATAGTTTAGATCATGTTATTCATGCAGCTGCAAGTTATTTATTTGACCCACGTAAAGCTCGATCTCAAATAGACTATGTGTTTGCATACGGAGGTATTGCGATATTGTGACGATCTATAAAGTAGTCTATTGTTGCTACTTCTTCAAATCATGCTGAGATAATAACTATTCATGAGACAAGTAGAGAATGCATATGGCTGAGATCAGTGACATATTCCATCAAAGAAAGATGTGGCCTAAAGCTCGATATCAAGGTTTCCACAGTTATATTTGAAGACAATACAACATGCATAACTCAATTAAAACGAGGCTTTATAAAGGGAGATAGAACGAAGCATATTTCGCCAAAGTTATTCTTCACATAAGATCTCCAGAAGAATGGTGATATTGATGTACAATAGATCCGTTTCAGTAACAATCCAACAGATTTAATTATCAAATCTTTACCAACTTAAACTATTGAGAAGATGGTGCACAAGATTGGAATGCGAAAATTGAATCAATTGAATCAGGGTCTTCATCAGGGAGAGTAAGAATACGCGTTGTACTCTTTTTTCCTTAATCAAAGTTTTATTCCACTAGATTTTCCTGATAAGATTTTTAATGAGGCAATACTCAAATGAGTATTTAGTAAAATTTTTTTTTACATGAACATTCAAGGGGAAGTGTTGTAAAGTTGGATGTCATGTGTCCAATATGAAGGACATGTGGCATACCTTAGATAAATGAAAAAACCTAGTCACAATACACCTCTTTCATTTTTGGATAAATTTTCATATTGTCTTTGGCTAAATATATAGTCATAATCAATGAAACAAGTTAGAGGATTTTGCACACTCATTATTATTATTTCTTTATACTTTGTTACTTTGATACATAATTTTATAACATAAATATCATTCTTACTGACATGACATTAAGAGTGTGTTTGGTAAATGAAAAATATTTTCTTGGAAAATGTTTTCCTGGAAAATAAGTTGATTTTCTACTTATTTTCTCATATTTGGTTAGTGAGTGAAAAATATTTTTCGAAAAATATTTTATGGTGTTAGGTTGGTGAGTATAAAATATTTTTTAGAAAAATATTTTCTAGTGGATTGGTGAATGAAAAAATATATTTTAGAAAATACTACTAACTGTTAACTAGTATATCAGTGTTTTTAGCAACTCAATAATTTGTAAGAACTAATTTAATTATAACAAATAATATTAATATCGAATACTAAAATATTACAATCACTAAATTTAAGAAAGTATTAATTAGCAAAAATGAGAGACACTTTTCAACAGTTTGTCAAGACAATCTCAAGATACTATAAGCAATAAAAATATAACGGAACGATAAGCTTATTCAACCTTGTAACATAGGTGAATCTTTCTCTATGCATATGAAAATAACAATGCATTCAACGAACATTGGAAAAGGAAAAAATTCGGACTTCACTATTTTTTATTTCAAGCAGTGAAAACTTAAAACAAAGTACAGTGAAAAATATTTTCTAGTAATATAAATTTTTTAAGTCATGTGAATATGAGTGTTGTTGGGGTGGAAAAGAAGAGCGGAGTAGGGACATAAGTCACATTTGTCATTTTTCGAAAAATGACTTCTCTTGATCCATGAGAGAAGTCATTTTTCCTTAAATAGAACAAAATGAGTTATCTTGGAAAATATTTTCCTAATATTTTACTACAACCAAACAAATAAAAATAGAAAAACATTTTCCATCATACCAAACACACCTTAAAAAAAATTACAGGCGAATATTTTTTCTAAAATATAAAAATAATTCCACTAAATTATTTATTATATATAATTTTTTTTTTTAAAAAAAAATCCCCTGCCCCATCCCCTTTCTTCTTCTAACCCTTCTGCAAATTAATCCTTTTTCTTTCTTCAATCTTTCTGTCTGCTTACTTAATTAATTTCTTCATGAATGAAAAAAAATATATATGAATAAGTAGTGAATTTAATTCATCTTTTTTTCTCTTCAATCTTTCCATCCTTTTCTCCCTCTTCTAACCCCTAATCCTCATCTACACACTTTATTAATTTCTTCAGGAATAAAAAGAAATATGTATGATGAAGTAGTGAATTTTAACACCCTTTTTTACAACTTCATTATAGAAGAGAAATAACCATTCCTTTTCTTCTAATATTCAATTCAATTTGTCACAAGTAGAATAATTTTTTTCAGTTTTTACAATCTCTAAAAGCTTAATTTTCTAATACCCGCTTTGCTTCAAAAATGTTCACACAATTTCTTACTAGGATTACTGTAACTGTGTTTCTTCAATTCCAACGACGTTTCTTGTTTGTTTTGCCCGTAATTGCATTCAATCAATGAATCTATCTATTAATTTTTTTTTTTTAAAAAAAGAGTTTTAGATTGTGTTAATTAAAATTTTAAAGCGTTTTGATTGTAGAAGGAGAAAGAGGGTGCGGGAATTTGGAGAAGTAGAGAAAGAAAAGGTTTTGCAGAAGAAGAAAGGGGAGCGGTGGGGTCGAAAAAAATAGGGGGGGGGGGGGGGGGGGGGTGTTTTGAAAGAAGGTGGTAGGGCTTGAAGTAGAAAGATTTTGTTGTTTTTTGACGGGGGAGGGGAGTTGAGGGCTGTGTTCTTTTTTCTTTTATAGTATAATAAATAAATTAGTGGAGTACTTTTTTTTAAAACAAATTTTGGCGTGGCAATAATGTGATGGCTGATCTTGCGATGATGATAGCACATGGTGATTTTTTATGTATTTACTTCTTTATATACTGGACCAGTTTAACAAAAAATCTCGCTTCACCATTATCATTAGTGGCATAACTACAAGGAAAAGTTTTCAATTTATATATATCCCAATTTACCTTCAAAGCTATATTTCACTATTTTTTTCTCATGCAGTCAATTTGGTTTGCTTCTCTGGACTGCTGGTTGCCAAGAAGACTAATGATGCAAGTAATTACTGATAATGGATGGCGTTTGGCAGCTGAATACTGCATTTGTGCAATGAATGCATATGAGTATGGTCATGTTAGTGCATGGTATTCAAATGAGAAATTAGATGAATTCTACGTCATGAACTGATGGTAAACGAGCATTTCATGAAGCAAATGAGAATAGAGTGATTGCAAGGAATTGGAATACATCAGTCTTGGCTGGTATGTTTTTGCCTCTTGCTTTGTTGCCATATTACAACCCCTCAATTTATTTTTGGCCGCGGTGACAGTTGAAGACATTTGGTAGAAAAATATGCTATACAACAGAAATCGATTGCAGAATGTATCTTTATATTTATTAGTAACAAAAGAATTAGAAACAAGGAGCTGTTACTACAGTCACTTATTAATAATGAGCTTTTATTGGAACTTTATAAATAATCACAGTAACTTTGATCCCCAATGTCACTTCCCCTATGCTTCCTAATCAATAAACAAGAAAAAGGTCTTGGTCAGAATCATGTTAAGTGGTAGTATGAGTACAGTTCCCCATTAGTTAATCATAAGTAGGTGAGTCCTGTATTTCTTTATCACCAAGTCCTCAATATATCTTCCCTCTTTTTTTTCCTTCTATCTTGAATCCAAGGGACTAAATTTATTGGAGAGCTATTCCCATATAATGTTCGATGTATAACTACTAGAATTTTGCAGGTTTTTGTATTGTTGCATTCGGACTAAGGGGAGTTCTTATTCGGGGATGAAGCAGAACTGTGAGGAACTCCAGGGAAGCCACGCATAGGTCGGAATGGGAATGGAGGGAGATGAAATGGTGAAGTTGGTCGTAATGGGGTTAAACCTGGTACATATGGTGGAGTGGAACCAAATATAGGTGGTGAGAGAATTGGAGGTGATATTGAAGGCGGAGCCATTGGAGGTAAATGAAAAGTTGGTGGAAATATTGAAGGTGGAGATGTTGGAGGTGAATGAAAAATCGGTGGAAGTACTATAATAGGTGGCAGAGGAGGGAGCTGCGGCAAAGGAGGCAGTCCTGGAAGAGGTGGAAGAAAGCCTTGATTAATGGTAATAAAACTTGACATTGATGGATAAAATATGGGATCATTAGGAGTTGAAGTTAAAGACTTGTCAGGATATGCTTCTTTCTTGTTGGTACTATGGATGCTTGGCTTTTGGTTGCAGAGCTTTGGTTGGTAGACAGGTTTGTAAGTGAAGAATCCAGCAGAGAAAATATGTGTTCCCTTTTTCCTCGACTGGAGTCGGAAAGAAGAAGAAGAAGCTTCTGTCGATGCCACAGCGCAATGTGGCTTACTGCTGCTGATTAGCCTGGCCGAACATCCCATAATATGCTTGACATGTTTGTCCACCAAGAAAGGAAGGTGTATACTGAATTCTCCACGCATATTGGTCGTCACTTCTTGATAAAATCTTTTTCTTTTGCCTGAATTGGCACATTCTACTGCCGCAATAGCTCCTAAAAGATGAAATATGCATAAAAATAAGTTATTTTCCTTACAATTCTCTATTTTCCTTTTCCCATATAAAAAAGAAGTCATTTTTCATTCACAGTTATCTCTACTTTTAACTTCCTTTCACTAATTTAGCAACGCTTAAATGATTGGAAACATTTAAGTAAAAATATGATACCCAAGGCTTGATTTAATCTTAAAAGCTAACTCAAAGGGGAAGGATTACCAAGTACAGATAAACAGATCACCACTCCATTCTCCAATCAATGTTGGATTTAAACCCACTCTAACACCCCCTTCACACTTGGGCCAAAACTGAAGCGTGGACCGGGATCCTAAACAGGGATGAACTTGGCTCTCATAGCGTAAAAGATATGACATATGGGTCTAACTCAACTCCAAAAGCTAGCTCGTGAGGGAATGATTTCCCAAGTTCGTACAAGCAGACCATCAATTCATTCCCCCAGTGATGTGAGACTCTAATACACCTAAATTTTTTTAAGAAATAAGTAATGGAAAACAACTTTTATCATACCAAACACCCATAACTTCAAAAAGCTAACAAGGATGATGAACCTGAAATGAAGTGACTGGCCTTTGACAGATCCTGCTTGTGACAAACATCACAGTAAACACTTCCTACGACGACTGCATTTGGATGATGACTGGAAATAGGCCTAGCTTGAAAAGCTGAAAGGTTATAGAACGCGAAACAAAGGAAGAGAAGCATCATCCAAACCCAAGATATTCTGTTGTTGATCATCTTTTAGAATAGCTTTTCAAGGGCAGGAAAAAGCTACCACATGGATTATTCTTTAGCATTTAAAATGAAGATTTCAACTCTAAGTTGTAATTGCTTGGCTTCCTAGCTAGTAATATTTTATACTAGATATTTTCTGAGTTTATGGGAGACTCATGTATTCAATAAAGTTTGGACTTTTTAAACACAAATAAATTGATCATGGATGTTGCCAATTTCTCTATATCTGGTCATGCGAGACATGTGGGTACTGCAAAGTTGCAACAGTAGTCACACCTTGCTACTACCAACAAAGACAACAATACAGGGATTATGTTCACAACTTTTTTGGTTATATTTTTTTACTAGTTATATTAATTTATTAGTGTGTTTGGTATGGAGGAAAATGTTTTTTCAATTTTCCTATGGTTGGTTAAAATGTAGAAGAAACCAAAGAGATAATATTTTACTAGATTATATATAAATGTATCTAGGATAATATTTTTCACTTACATATCGAACCCTAGAAAATAGGTCAGAAGCTGACATGTTTTTCAAGAAAATGTTTATGAAAGGTACTATGAAACACACCCTTAATTAATCTATCAAGAGGAGACAGTTGGTCCTTGTTGTTCTTGCGAAATTATGATTCAACGGGTCCAATTTGTTTGCACACAAGAACGAAGAGGAGTTCGATCATATTTTTGCTCTAAAAATTGTACTGTACTAACAAAATAAACGTTTTGTGTAGGTATAAATGTTGAATTCATTTTTCTTACATTTTTGTGCAATTGCATTGATAAAGTTGTTGTTGATTAGGAGCTCACAAGTTCAAGCGTGGAATCAGCCTCCGGCAAAATGTAAGATAAGACTGCAATAGACTCTTGTAGTCCGACCTTCCACGAACTCCGCACTAAAACTTTAATACACGAATTGTTTTTTTATTTTGTGTGTAATTCCATTATTTGAAATTCCTCCCTTTGCCACTTGCACAATAACCTAAATTACAGAATTGGCATGCATTTAGTATGGGTTTTGGTTATCCAACTTTTAAGCTGGTGAGGCCACGAGATTGTTGCTTATTTGTAATTTGCAGTTAGGAAATTTTAACCCTACCGTTTGACTGAAGAAAAAGGGATTCCAGCAAGCATTCTACATGGAATCCGTTTGAATTGGATTAAAATTTAGTAAAATTAACTTTTAATCTTTTCTTTGGCTATTTTAGGTATTTAGTAAATTAAAAAATGCTTAAAACAAGAGCTAAAAACTGATTAAGAAAAGCAAAAAGTGAGAAACTGGTTACCCCAATTTTTTACTTTTTAAATTAAAATTATTTTAGATTTGACCAAAATATTTATCTTTTTATCTCTTATATTTTCCTCCGATTCCAACAGTACTCTAAACTTATAGCCTTAAATATATGATTTTTCTTTCTTTTTCTCTTTGGCGCTTCTTTTCATCTCTTCCCTCCAATTTCTTCCATCTTTCTCCTTTATTTTACTGAATTCATCATTACATCGGAGGTTTGCTTAAACATTTTATTTTAAAATTAAAAATTAATAATTCACCTTATTTATGGTGTTAAAATTTTTAAGGATATTTAAGTCATTTTACAATAAAAAGTGCTTAACATCACTTGTTTATCAAATACATCAATATTTTTTTTCAGTTTCAACACTTATGTCCAAACATTTATTTGCGTAATTTATAAGCATTTATTTAAATTTTTAATCACTTAAGCTAAAAAGCTACTCCCTCCATTCCATTTTATGTGTTATAGTTGACTGGACACGGAGTTCAAAAACTAAGTAAAGACTTGATATTTTTTATCAAATTGTACTTTATTAAAATAATATATTATTATTATTATTTTTAATTAAGTGGGGCCTTACAAGTGCGACAAATAAGGATAAAAGTGAAACTGTGTCTTTAAATAATTAGTAAATAAGTAAAGATGACATTCTTTTTGGGACGAACAAAAAAAGAAATGATAACACATAAAATGATATCCTGAAATACTGATCTAAGGTTAAATAATTATCCCACCAATCTTCTAACTGACCAGTAAATCCTCCAGTAATCATTTTTGCAATAGTTTTATCACTGTTCTTGTGAACTTTACAAACTGTACTATACATCAACATTTAATGTACTACTGTAGAACTGTCTTTCGGTGAAACCATCTATGTTCTATTCATAGATTTCTTTTCCATTATAACTATTAGAGACTATTATTTTTTGTTCTTTCAATGATACATCTTGGGGAGTAAGTCTAGGATAGTAGTACATTTTTTGGACTAGTTTTCTAGCATATTTTTCTGAGATCTTACGATTCTCACTAGGAACCTCATGATTATCTTCAAAACTATTATGGCTTATTATATAATTCATTAATTTTTTTAAAAATAATTTCTCTAAATCTTTCAAATCTTTATTTAATTTAAAGTCTTTAATATGAGAGGGAGGTTGGATAATAGTAGTAGCAATGGAGACTTGATTTTTCTTTTTATTATCACCATGATCTATTTTCATTAATTCAAAAAATATCTTATCAATTCTTTCATGTATAGAAACAATCTGTTCGCCCAATATACTCATATAAAGATTAGCATAATTTTATTTTTTAATCATAGTATTAACATATTGAGCAGTAATAATAGCGATTTCATTTTCAAGTAATTTAACAAATGCAGTAAAATAAACTATTTTTTCATCCTTTTCAATTGAAAAGATTGTTGAGGAGGAAAATCTAATTTGGTGATTTCATCATTACTTAATTTATAATCTTTTTTTAACATGGAGATATAACTATTAACATATTTGTCCATAAATCATGGAACAAAAGCAATAATTTTATTATGAGCAGAATGATCTTTATAAAATTCTTCCTGAAAAAAATTCTTTTCTTCTTTATTAAAGTTTTGAGAAAATCAATTTCTAAAAAGTTTTCGTCTAGGTTTAAACAACCGTTTGGGATTCTTTTTTTTGTCGGTGATCTCGAACTGAAATTAATTTTATTTTGATTCATTTCAAACCTGCGAAAAAATTTATTTCAAATTTGGTTAGGCCCACATTTGAAATAACATTAGCTATATTATCTCTATCTAGTCTAACATTATTCACTCTAGTATTTTCTCTAATTTAAGAAGTAGAGGCTCTTGACGAAGAATTAACGATATAATGAATTTGAGAAATATAAGAAGAGGCTGACCTAGTTAATCTAGATGAAACACTAATGCTATCGGCTTTATTTATTAGAGGTGTGGAATTAAAAAATTTAATTTTAATAGTACCATTAGTGGCCTTTGAAGAGAGGCAGCCTACTAAAAAATCCATTCTTTGGGAAAATCAATTTCATCCAATTTAATAGGTTTTCTTGTAATAAATTTTGACCTACCAAAATTAGTTTCTATTAAAATAGTCTCATTTTTAAAATCCATAATTTTACACATAAGATTTAAAGGTTTACAATAAACCTATAACATACACATACAACTTCAGTCCTGACATGTAATTATAATCATGTAATTTAATACTTAATACTAAAACATCTAGAGAATTCTCATCTTTCAAAGATATTTTTAAATTAGGATAACCATTAAAATATAGAAGGCTATAAGCTAAGCTTGTTTGAACAGTCCCTACAAGAGATTTTTTTCAATTTTAATTTCTACCATTTTTTAAAGTCGCTATAAATATTTTAGGTAAACCTCTTAAAGTAAGTGATTTAAATACAACTTGTATTAATCCAATATGCATGTATCTACGAGTTTTCTTATAAGGAGCCAAATCATTTTTAACTAATAATCTAAAAGTAGCATGATCATTGTCAACAGTAATTGTAATGCCCCGAAAATCGAGTCCCGAGACACCACACGGTGCTTAGGGTCACAAGTGACCCCAAGCTAGCCCTTTCATAGGTATAACTCAAAAGCAGCTGATTTAAAACATAATTCTGAGAGAATGAAGCTAAAAATATCTCAATACAGAATCTGTTCAATACAATATTGGAATTACATGATGACAATTCTACTAACACATATACATATACAAGAAGGAGACTGAATACATCAACCACTACTGCTGTCTATGAAGCCTCTACTAGTATTGCCTGTACATAATCGGGTCATGACTCCCAACCATCCCACTTAATATGGCCGACAGAAGAAGATACAATGTCTCTGAACTGAAACAACCAATACAAGACCTTGAACTATAAGGACTCCTTTACCTGCTGACCAGATACTGCAACTGAATAGAATAGTAGATGGGGGTCAGCACAAAGAGAATGTACTGAGTATGTGGGGGTGCATGCAACACTTTAAATAACATCATCAATTTCATGAAAACATGCATACAGGCAATGATGACTCACTTGGCTTGAGTTATATCAAATCATACTCTTCATACTTTCATAATAAATAGTTCAAATGGTAAAATCTCATAATCCATGTAAATCATCAAACATTATAAATTATGATAAATCATCATAAATTATTGTATCGTTAAAATTCATCATAGGTAATCATAATTCATCATAATATCTCAGCTCTTTGACTCAAATCTCGGAGTGACTCGGTAATTCAAGAAACATGACTTTTATGGACAGGGGAGTTTTCTATAACCGACAACCCCACGTGAGCTATGTGGAATACCAACATTTGAAACCCCCGTTGGCGGGAGCGTCATACTCTTTGCCAGGGAGTATGACCTTAAAACTGTAATAATCACAATCGGGCTCTCTGGTCAATAATATCATCATCAAACAACCCTACGGTGGCACATATGTTTGGAAAAATACCAAATTTTCCTTTCGGTGCTAAGTACTACTCCCCAACAAGCTCAGAACGCGTTAGGAAATCCACCATTATCATTACAAGGGTCTATCATAGAGACCAAAACAAATAGCTCAATTTATAATTCATCAACAATTTGTGGATTCCTAACCCCAACTTCGACTTAAAACATTTCAATCTTTTTCAACATCAACAAGGTATCAATGCATTGAACCATAACCGACTCGACATTTGGACAAGGATATGAAGACTCAATACGTAATATTTTCAACAATTCAACTCATCAAAATCATCCGAAAAAAAAATACCAAAATTCATATCAACATCTATATCAAAATCAATCTTTCTCATAGTCAAAATCATCTCGACTCTGCGAGTTCAAGGTCAATGTACTCAAATGATTATTCTTTCAATTTGACAATTTAATCATGACAACAGATTTTGAAAAGCACTTGAGACCTTCAATTCATAATAACAATACATATCCCGTAGTACAACTCAAATCACGACTTTTATCTCGAAAGCCTTTAGAAATATCAATTCATTGTAGTAGTATGCAATTCATAGCATAAATTCTCAATTTAAGAAGTAGAGTAATGAACTAATCATGTATATCCATATTGAAAAAAAATAAATTCAAAGTCTTATAAATCCTTCATAAAGTAATTGGAGTGTATACCCATTTTCGAATATCATGAAATTTCAATAATAGAACTCAAGCTTTTTAAATGTCAAAATGTAATAATTTATCAAGTCATGACAACATCAATATTTTTGAAAAAATATCAAGACTCATGGTAACATCTCAAACGTTACATCTCAATATGCTCAATGATTTAATTTCTTCATAAAGAAACTTTAAGCTTATCATAAATCTCAAAATCATTCCAAAATACCATTTCAACATACATCTCGAAATCATTCAAAATAAAAATATGAAATTTATAATTATAGATATCAAGATATCTCATGTCTCAAATATATATTCAATAATTCAAATCGTCATTGGAAAGCATAAAGCTTGACACATATCTCAAAATATTATTCCAAAATACCATCTCAACATACGTCCCAAAATCATTCAAAATATCACCTCGTGGTAAAAGTGTGTAATTCGCAATGATAATTATTAAATCATATCATGAAAACATTGAGATAATCATATAAATCAAAGTTTATTCATTCAACCATCATAATCTCTTAATCGAATTATTTAGACATAATCTCACTTGCAAAATTATGTAAAACCATAATAAAATTAAAGCTTTGGGCACAAGAATGGAAGATTGCTCTTGTTCAAAACCCCACATACCTTGAAATTGACTTCTTGATTACGAAATTCTATTCGGACAAATAATGGGTGCTCCTCGAAGGTCTTGAAATGAGGAGTCCGTTTATCGGATTAATTTTGGATTTCTACGGTGAAATTGAAAGATATTTGAAGTTGAAATTTGGCTAGGGTTTCATTATCCCAAATGTTTCATGGAGAAAATGAATTTTGAAGGTTCAATTATGGATTAAATGAACAAATTTTCGTCCAAGAGGGTGTGTGTGAAATGACCAAATTGCCCTTAAAAAAATAAATAATGTCAAATCTGTCCTTTGGTGGATTGTTTTGATAGGCTGAAGTAGATCGACCATAATGTTTTACTCCGACAACCAAATTGGATGAAACCAATTTCATTAGAAAGAGGACTCTTAGAGATTTCCGTTGATATATAGTAGCTCACCCAGATCATTATGTACAAGGATTTATGGTTGTTTGAAGTTGACCCTGAAATTCTCCTAGCTGCAGTAATTTTTAATTTTCTGCACGTTTTACTGTTCACAGTTCGATCAGAATGGTCGTAGTTCGATCGGAATGGTCGTAACTCATCGCTCGAGTGTCTGTTTTCGATGATCTACATATCGTTGGAAAGCTTATTCGATACTCTACGCAATGGTAGGTCAACATCTTAGAAATACTGCACAAAAAATTTATGAATCACTCTAAAACATAGAACTCGATACGTTTCTCACGAAATCTTTACGAAGAAAATTTTTTGGGGTATTACAGTAATAGTTTCTTCAGTTGTTTTTACAGCTTGTTCAAGTCCCAATTTTTCAAAAGTCCCCATTTGATATATAAGTCTCAGTTGGACTTTAGGAATTGTCCATTTATTAAGAAGATCTAAATGCTGTGGCATATTATATTCTTCTTTTCTACCCTTTTTAAAAGTAGCCTACTTTTTCATGATATTCATAATAAAAGATGTGCTGAACATATAACACCTATCACTATCAATATGCCATCGTTCTGATACCATAACAAAAACTAGATCGCTTCAATGACACTACAGGAACTTTAAGTGTTAGTATAACTTTAATAGTAATATTTTTGATTCATTACGAGTTCACATAGCCTTAAATATCATTTTTGACGTTAATAGGCTTTCTAATAGGACTTTCGATATATAGCCTGAATCAAAACTATTACTACAAGATTATGATATATATCTTATTAAGTATTTAGTGCCATATTATATTAGTAGTTTAGTATGTTATAGTTCAACACAAAATATTTAGCCTATCATTTAGGCTAATTTAAAGTAGAGATAATAAAATAAATAATAGAAAATTAAAATACCTTAAAATATAAAAGAGCTTGATCAGTGTCTTCTAAAAATTAAATACACTTTTTATTAATGAATAAATATTTTACAATGAGAGCAGAAAAGATTAAAAAGATTGAAGTGGTTTCTAAAACCTATCTCTCAATACAAAAAGACAAACAAAGAGTGAGATTCTTTTATAGAGGATTCTCCTTATTAAAAGATAAACTAAAAGCTTAAAGCATGGAACATATGACTTTTCTATTCTACTTATACATCATAGCTATATTGACTAATATACTTTATTCGTCTCACCTTTAAAATTTCTTTATAAAAGCCACATAAAAATTCTTTATAAAAGTTGACTTTTCATGTCTTCATATGTCATTATTTTCAATAATTTTATGATATTAGTCTTTGTGTCTTTTATTTCTTGTCTTTATCTTTTGATGACGTGAGAGATTTTTTCAATTTTTCTTTGAATTTTTGCACGTATTCATCAAGATCAATTTCATCATTGCTTTGGATGATTTGTGATTCTCCTGCTAAGCAATCCTCTTCATTGTTCGTGGTATGACCAGCAGATGCCATAAAAACATCTGATGCATTTTTCATGTTAAGATTTCTCATTAAATCTGTCTTAACTTCCTTTATGTATGAAGCTATTATTTCTGGCCTGGATATGATCCCCTTCTTCATTTGAAGTCGTCTGGCGATACATTTAAAAGGACTACTATGTTTCTCTTGTTGCACTAGTGCCATAGCTCAGGATTCAAGGTTTAGAATTTAGGGCTCAGAGTTCAGGATTTAGGATTTAGTCCATGGATATGTCCTTCGGATGTCTTCTAGTTTAATTTATTTCAGAATTTTATATAAAATATTTTTTTGAAGCATTGAAAATTATGAAGATTCGATTTCACTTCAACGGAGCATTTTATTTTCTATGGGATAGAGAATTCAATGAAGAAATATATGGTAGAAATTTTCTTAAAATATATATTTTCTCTTTTCAATTTTATTAATGTTGGAGATACTTCTAACCATTCAGTATATAAACTTTTAAATTTTTTTGGTAAAATTTTTATGGATGGTCCATAATAAATTCACCATTGTCCAAACCAATTAGGAATATTTTAATTGAAAACATTCCCACAATTTTTATAAATCATAAATGTTTTATATTAGGATTTTCATATAGAAGAGCTTTATTAAAGTTTTCAATATAATTTCGGTAATTAAATTTGATTAATATTTTTTGTTCTGGATGTAAATAATTCTTCTCTTTAAGAGTACTAATACCCCATTCTCCAGGCATAAAAATCTTTTTAATATTAAGTTTTGAAAAGTTATACACTTTTCTAATATTATTAGCTGGGTAAAAATGCTAAATTTCAGCTGATCCTATCTAAGAGAGTATTGCCACAAAATGCATTTTGTATTTATATGCAGTAGTAACAAATGATGTAGTATCTAAGTACCTTTGCATTAATTGCCATGGATCATCTTTTCATTTTAAATTATTCTGATCTAAGGTAAGTATTACTTCATTGATCTTATTCTGTTCATATAATTTAATATTTTCGTTATTATTATTTGTTAGAGCACTCGAAAATGAGGGGATATCCTTATCTTCTTTTTTGAATTTAATAAAATTAAAAAATTCTTGATACATTTGTTGATCTTTATTAAGATCTGAGGTACTTGCAATAATTGCAGATAATAATTTTTGGCTTTTAATTTGAACTAGGACATTGCCTTGGTCAATTCCTGATCTTCCTTGTCCTTTTCCTCCATTAGAGGAGGTTGAAAATTGTGATTTAATCCTGCATAAAAGAAAGAGTATTAGTTTAAATATTCTCCTATAAGAAAGTCAAAAAGACTATTATCAGATCCCTTTAAATATTATATTTTAATAATAATAATAATAATAATAATAATAATAATAATAATAATAATAATATCAGATTATTTAATATATAATAGCATGTGACTATCCATAATAAGGGGGACTAGACATTAAACATATTACAATCTAAAATATTAACTTATGTTCTTTGTGTAATTCACTATGTATTGTGATAAAACTTACATTATAGCTCAATTTGGTTGATACATTATTGCTCTGCCATATATATTTGACTCTCCTTATAGATGTAGTATTGACCTATTTATATTATTGAAAGTTTTAGCTTGTATTGTCGTTCGTTAAAATTATAATAAAAAAATATCTGTTTCGTTTATATTTTTTTGTATATTTAGTTGGTGGTTGTAGTTATTTGACCGAGCGGTCAAATGCCAACATTATTTTAAGAAAAAAGAGTCGATAATGTCTCAAATTATTTGAAATGAAAAAATTACATAAATAGAACACCATAAGGTGATAGATAAGGAATGGTCATCTTGGACTTTTGTCCCAAGTAACAAAATCTTTAAAAATTGACCTCAACTTAAAAAATGTTCTGGCATAGTTAGATTGCCCATCAAATATAAGTTTTTATTGTAATGTACGTATAAGATAGTGTTGTCTATAAGATAAGAGTCCGGGACATTTCAATAAGTTAAAGAAGTTAAAGATAGTGTAATGTGTAGATGGGGCATAATTTTTCAATTATATTGAATTATTTTCTTCTAAATTAATCATGATCAAATTCAAGTGTATTTTTTCAAAAATAATTTAACAACATAAAAATATGTGTAGAATATTATTTTGTTAGTTGGACTTTACAGGCAATTTTTGTTAATATCTCACACTTCTGACCAATCGAAATCGATTGATAGAATGACAACAATGACAATTTTTTTAAGTATAAACTACATAAATTCCTTAGAAGTGAAAGTAATTACATAAAATTCCTTCAGCCTTTCTCTCTCTCCCAATTTTGAGAAATATACTCATACATTCCTTCAGCCTTTCTCTCTCTCAATTTTGAGAAATATACTCATACATCTGGTCGATCCTTATACATTGCTAGAATGTATGATAAAGCTGATTAGACTATATTTAAAGAAAGATAAATCTGATAATATCAATCTGTTTCTTAATTCACGTCATTAATTTTCCAACAGTTAGTGGTATATGATTAAATATAGTAACTGAAATTTACATTCAAAAAATATGTTAAACATCACATTAAATTTTCTTCTTTGTTAAATTGCATTCAGTGAAAAAAACATCTTCTATTGCTTTCTTCAGTTCTCAGAAAAATTAATATGAACATCCCCATATTGTTGCGACATTCAGACTTTTAGGAGTCAAAAATTATATATCAATCCTATAAAAGTGACACAATTATTATTTCAGAAAGTATAACTTTTTTGAAATCGATTACTACAATCGCGATGGAATTTGATATTAATGAAGTTTGTAAAAAAATAGAACTAAAATACATTGTTGAGGGTAATTATTATCCAATTATCATAAGGAATGGCAACGGAGTGAGGGTTTACATTGAGTTGAAGAAATGATTCTCGAGATTGGTTAATTTTCCTCTGTGTATATCTACTTTTGACAAATCGAATAAAGATGTCGAGTTTGATAGAGAAATAGACGCTATACTTTGTATTAAAGGTAGTGAATATGATTCGGTTGCGGTAACGGTCGTTGAAATGCAAAATTAGTATGCATTATACATTCCAGAATTTGAAGTGAAGAATTTTATTACTGATTGTGAATTTTATATATGCTGATCGTTACTTTGGTTTTGATGGAATAATCATTTTACTTTGTTTATATTGATATTATGAAATAATTTTGGATTATGTTTTCTATTGTGATCTGATGTTTAGTTCTTAATAACTGTTTGACATTTTCATAACAATATTATACAGTTTACATATATCATATTGCGTTGGCATTATAATGTATTTACAGGTGTGTAAATACTATTTAATTTGTGAAATATGACAGTAAAGACTTGTTAAAATGTATTGTATATCAAATAGTTAACCATTAAACTGTCATATCTATGTAATGTACAACATTTTTTTTTATAACTAACCATATATACTGTTTCATGTTTAAACAATAAAATAAAAGGTACACTCATGTATGGTATTGGATTCAAATCTAAGTTGCCATTATATAGTGTGATATGTGTATGATAATATATTATACTTAAGTGTACATGTATGATATAGATTGTTTTGTACTCATATTTGCATACCGATCATACTTGTAATAGTGGAAACATTCACAAAGTAATAAATGTAAAATACCTTAATAGTATGGTTATGAATGTATGATATAGTTGTATACTTTAGTAATATGTATGATGTTAAAATTTTTGTTATTTTCTATTAAGTCATACACTTTTAACAAGTGTATGATGTTATGTAATACATTACTCTAAAACGTATGAGACACATGTTCAATATATTATTAACTTATAACAGATTTTACATATTGAAAAAAAAATATAATGTGTTAGAATTTATTTTTATACGTTATATATAATATAATGTACGATAAACGTGACATCTATAAAACTATATAGTAATAATACAATATGGTCTACGTCATTGTAATACATTTCTTCAAAAAGATATGTATGTATAAGAACATTTATGACATCCATAAAATCTAAATTAAAATTCAACACCACAAAATGAACAAGTATTGTAACTGTTTAACATCAACTACTAAAGCAACAATTAGATGTTTCTATGCAGATTTTTGAAAAGCGTTCATTGGCTCTCGGTCATTGTATTTGGAGTACCAACATCCAATGGAATTGTAGTTGAATGTCTTGACAAACCAAATAATAGTGCATCAACAATGTCTTGAACAAATTCCGTTATTGTGCCACCGACATTATCTTACATGCACGCATATAGATATGTTATGTATAAGATGTAACATATGAATGTATATGTAACACCCCATATTTTTCAGCACATATATAACTAAGTTAGTATTGATGAAAGTATTTAAACTTAAAAATTAAGGTGGTTTTTGAGCTTAAAGGTTGGTGAGTGTTAAGTATAAGTAAAAGAATTAAAGTGTCTTAGTACATGTATTAAGTTAACATGTTAAGACTTAGGTTATGGAATTAATAAATGAGCTGCTTGCTTGACTTAAATTAAGCTAGCCACAAGTAGGTGCATCATCTACTTTGACTTATTGACAAATCTAAGAACTAAGTAGGTGCATCACCTACTAAGAATCCGTTAACTAGCTTATTGGGCCAAATACACTACCACCTACTTAAATAGTTTTGGCCCAAACTAAAAGAAAGAAAAGGAGAAGAATAGGCAGCCAAGACTCAATAGTTTTAGATCCACCAGGTCCAAGTCCAATGGCCAAGTAGGTGCATAACCTACTTAGACTATTTGACCAAATTAAGAGATAAAGTAGCTGCATCACCTACTTAAGGTAAATGGACCTTTTCATCAGTTTAATAGAGCAAGTAGGTGCATCACCTACTTGGACTACATGACTAGCATAAAGAACCAACTAGGTGCATCACCTACTTGGACCTTTTGAGAAAAAAAATCTGGTCCAACTAAAGAGAGAGAGGTGGTCATGAAGGGGTATTTATATACCAAGATAAGCTCTTTTTTCTATTATTTCACTTGTAGAAAAATTAGATTTCTTTCCAGCTCTTCTTAACCAAAAATAGCCGCCTAATTTCTCCTAGGGTTCTTGAAGAAACCCTCCTTATTTCCAGCCAAGGTAATTAAAAATAAATATGGTTTATCTTTAGTTCGATCATAGGAAGTTATGAAAATCAAGTTATTTTTGTTTGAAGTATAG
Source organism: Capsicum annuum (assembly GCF_002878395.1). Classification (NCBI taxonomy): domain Eukaryota; kingdom Viridiplantae; phylum Streptophyta; class Magnoliopsida; order Solanales; family Solanaceae; genus Capsicum; species Capsicum annuum. The sequence goes on along the minus strand of NC_061114.1, from coordinate 158,381,246 downwards.
CACAACCCTTTTTGCAAAGCTTGACAGTCCACTTCTCTTTAATCTCCAAGATATTTTCCAATAGTATTTGGTTCAACTTGAAGAAAAACTTAGTATCTTGATAGAGTACACTTTAAAAGAGAAATTTTAGAAATAAAGTTAAGGTTACTTCCCCGATTTTCCCTCTTTATTTATAGGCCTTGATAAAGAATTTTATATATGTTATTGGTAACAACTCAGGGGATGGTGATCGGAAGCTGTGAGTTCAATATCTAATATTGTGTTGAAGGATTTTGGGACTGTTTAGGTGATGTCTATAGGTGTTGTTGTTGTAGGAAGTGGGCGGCCTTATGGAATGGTTAAGTGGAGTTTTATTAAAGTATAGAAGAAGGGTGTGGTGATATGCTAAGTGTTTGAGGGGCTGAATAGTCTTACTGCCCGTCAAGTATGTAGCTACTATTTTACAAGGGTTGCATTGTGATTAGTTGCTAATATTAGCTCCATTATGTGCTTATATTGTAGATTAACACCTTCAAAAAAAGAAGGATCATTCATTGTAATAATCAGGTTGCACAATAAAGTATGTAAGGCTATTCTAGTTCATATTCTTTGGCATTATGTCTTACACTCGTGTACCAATCAAGTGAGCTTCGTAGATGATCTTTTATGGTAAAAGATACATTGTGGTGTACAAATCGCACTGTAGTTAATCAACCTTTTATTTACTGCCCATAGTATAAAAATATGTCAAAGTGTCACATGTTTCCCTTACATAAGTCAATACAATCCAATATTATACAAGTTAAGAGTGTCACATTCTATAATCTATCTAAAAATTACTTCAATTGTCTAATTGATCATATACTTCTTTTGGCTACACATGTTCCTTTTAATATCATTCCCATCGTGTTTGGATATAAGGTGACCTTATAGAGTCCTTACCTATTTAATATATAGTTTATATGTCCTTACGTAGGATACATATTTGTTCTATTAGAATCTGCCCACATGCTCAATAGTACCCATTCTCACATACCCTTTTAATTGTTATTACCGAGCAAGTATTTATTGTACAGTCCAAACCTCTTTAGTTGAGGAGTTACATGTCTTCGCTTAGTATGCATATATTCCCCCATTTGAAATATCTAAATTTCTACTCTTGAATCTGCCACAATTGCTATATGCTATGTAAGATCATTGGAATCTTCCACAACCTATATATGTTATGTAATGTAATTTGCTCACTAGTTATACACCTTACCAACTCATTTGTTGCATGTCTTCGTCTCCTCACTTGTCACATGTCTTCTTGGCTCATTAGTGAATCTGTTTTATGCCCAGTGAGGTTCATGGAGTCATATAAGTTCCAAAGTATTACTACATTGATGTTACACTTATTTCCTATATTATTGTTCTTATCTCTATCATATGTCTTATTCTATTGGTCCATATCTCTAAAGCTCAATAGTGTTATGACCGCCAAAGTAACGACCTTAATGGCTAAATAAATTAAGTAACACAATCTAAAATGAATGGGTGGAAGCTCAGGGGCATAAGCCTAGCATGGGCCGATCTCGATACCTTTATATGTGGGTGGAAGCTCAGGGGCAAAAGCCTAGCATAGGCCGATCCCAATATTTATATATGGGTGGCAGCTCAGGGGCAAAAGCCTAGCATGGGTCGATCTCGATTTATTTATTTACCACTGATCAGCTTGTCATTTGTAATGTCTTACAAAGTTACTAATGCAAAGAACAGTAAAGCAAAAAAACAGGATGTAATGTACATGATTTCACAAGTATAAGAAAAGGTGGTCTTCTATCATTATCTATACAGTTGTACCTGGTTTCACTTGAGATCTTATTTACATATGGTTACTTTATGCCTTACATATTCAGTACATTCTTTCGTACTGACGTCCCTCCTGGGGGACACTATGTTTCATGTCGCAGGTGCATGTATTCCAGCTAGTCGATCTCCCAAAAAGGAGCACATTTTACTCAGCAGCTGTTGGTGTGAGCTCCAGGTTGATTCGGGGCCTTGCCGAGTCTTTAGCATGTATTTGATATTGTATTATATTTAAGGGTATAACGGGGTCCTGTCTCGATCTAAGCTAATATCTTCTATCTCTTAGAGGCTTTGTAGTCTATTATTAAAGTAAAGCATGGTAGTGTCTTATTTCCTAGTAATCGAGGCTCCAACGTCCAATTCATGTATATTTATTATGGGCCCTATCTATGTTGATCCTTTATCCAGGAGTCTTACCTATACTTGTTAGAGCCTTATATTTATTACAGTTACATGCATAGTAATCCCAAGATATAAGTTGGTTCTCTCGAGCCTTTAGGACATCGGTTTCCTGCTAGTCTCAATAGGGTAGGAGGCGTGACAGTATATATATAATTATACATAAGATAGATGTATAATGGGGGATCATACGTAGCAAAAAATCAGAAACATCACATAACGGTTATATATATATAAGGTGATTAAACCATAACCTAAAATATCTAATTATATATAACCTAAATATATATAAGGATATACATACATATATATACACATTAAGCAATACGGAACAGTTTCTATTAGAAACTCAATAAAAACCACAAGTTAGATCTTTGACAAAATGCCCAGTTTCTATTAGAAACTCAATTCCCTTACCCATCATGTATAAATAAAATAATATGTTATCCTAAAACCACCATCTCCCAATTTTAATCAAGAATAAATAGTACTGGTAATCTGAAGACAACTTTTCGATCATGTCAGAAATCATGGAAGAATCAAGATCCCAAAAACTTCATATTCTGCTAAGTACATTATGGCTCATTTTCTAACTAAGTTGCTACATGTATATTGACATATTTATAGTAAGAAAAAGCAAGATTGACAAAAAATATCGGTAATTTTTCCATATCAAGATTGTCATTTTTTCCTGGTTCTTCTTCGCGACCTTGTTCCTTATCAACCATTTTCTCATTCTATATAAAATAACACATAACAATTATATATATTTATAAGGTGATTAAACCATAGTCTAACACATCTAATTATAGATCTAACATATCTCATTATAGATAATCTAAATATATATAAGGATATTCATACATATATATACATAATAAGCAATACAGAACAGTTATCATTTCAATAAAAATGACAAGTTAGATCTTTAACAAAATGCCTAGTTTCTATCAGAAACTCAATTTCCTTACCCATCATGTATAAATCAATGAATATTCTATCCTAAAACAATAGCATATATTGACAGATGTATAGTAAAAACAAATAGGATTGACAAAAAAGTACCGACAAATTTTTCATGTCAGGACTGTCACTTTTTTTCAAATAAAAAAATATCGACAAACCTAAACTAAAGCTAGGACGGGAATCCATTACCAAAGTTCTACTATATAGATTAAGCAGTAGCAACTTTAACACAAGAAATTCAAAGATCTGACTTGAACTATATGAAAATAAATAAATAAACTAACAATCAAACTAGCACGGGATTGCAAAAGAAGTTAATTTCATAAAAACCAACATGCAACCAAAAAAGAATCAAAAATTATACTGATTTGGTAAAATTGAAATAAAAAAATTCAAAAATTAATAAAGAAAATTAGAAACTTCAATTAATGCTTCAAAACTTACAAATTCGTAACCTCTAAATACACATTGCTTGATTTTGGGCGTGAAAAATAGATTTTAACTATAGAGAAAAACGGATTTGTAATGGGAGGAAAATACGAGAGATGCAACGGCAGAAGTACCGTGTTTTTGGATGTATAATGGGTTGGAGAGAGAAAGTAAAAAAATAGAGGATTTAAGTAATTACTTTGGGATTTATGTAAGTACTTTACCAAATTGAGATTTAATGTAATTAGGTAAAGTTACCTTGTGTATATTTGTAAATTTTAGTTTTTTTAATCAAATTGGGCCAATGCCCATTTATTAGACCTAAAAAAAAAACTAAAAATTACATAAATCAATAACTTAACTTTCATTTATTACACAATATTCCAATTCTTAAAACTTAATATAAATATACCAATTTTTTAATTTCTCTCTCTAAAAAGTAATATACACTACTTTACCTTTCACTCTTCATGTTTTTTGCTCCTTGAAAGATGCCTACAATCAAGAAACACTATCTAACAGTTACCCTTTTTGAATTCTCAATCATGTTTGCTTCAAACTCTTCTTCATCGACATTCAAATTTTTCAGAAACTACATTAACAACATTCTTAAAATTAAGATTGGAGGTTAGTAATTTTTTTTAATTTACCAATTTTAGGCTGCCCGACGGAATAAGTTCATACATGTAGTTCATTCTTTGATTCTTTCTTAGTAATGAATAATTCTTCATTTTTTAGTTTAGGATTAACTTAGAGCATACTGAACCAGCAAATGGGGTTAGTGGGTTTGTTCCTAGAAATTTTGATTATAAGGACCCTAATTTCATTGAAAATAGTTCAAAACATAGCAACGAACCCATTAAAATGAAAAAGTCGAGGAAATTTGCTGCTCGTACTTCAAAAAATCAAATCGAAGAATTGTTAACGAAGAAAAAAAAAGGACACTTCATGACCCTGTTTACCAAAGGTATTTTAATTTTTGTTTCTGAATATGCTTGTTTTTTGTTCGAGTTTTTTAATTTTATTTTTATGTAGTGTGAGTGTTGTTCTTACTTCTCAATTTATATACACAACAATAACTACGTCTGTGCTGTTTATATACATAATTTTGCTATGTCTAAAAGTTATATACATATGAATGAAATTCTGTGTTTTCCATTTGTGTGTAGGTATCTTTTTAGTCCATGTACATAATAATGTGTTATGTATATGGACTAAAATTATATTCATCAGTTCATATACCCAGCAATTTGTTATGTATATTGAGGATATTCATATTCTTGACATTATATTCATATAAAAACAACTTTGTAAAAGTCATATACATAGGAATGAGATTAAGTATTTCCATTCTGCTTTTGGGTGGTATATTTGAGTCCATATACATATCAAAATTTTATGTATATGAATTTCACTATAATTTTCTAATTATATACACAACAATTCATATGTATATATAATATATACATAGTTTTTGTATGTATATTTTTGTATTTGACATACATAAACCTGTATTATGTAACGTAGTGTATGAAAAGTCACATACATAAAGAGTCACATATTTTACAATGTAGTGTATGCTGTTAATATCATATAATAGTGTATTTGTGATTTTCATAGGTATGTACTAATTGATGCATTATTATTTTTATAAGATTTGAAATACAGAATAAAAGAAGTCCTTCCACATCCGTTGCATTTCGAAAGTTCATGCAACCGTGATTTTGAAAAAGATATCAAAAATTATTTGGGTAAAAATGTAAAAAGTCTTTTCCAATAATTATTTTTTGGGTCATTTATCAACATACCTCATAACTTCCAGGGGAAAATTTCAAAACGTTTGCTCATGCTTGAGATAGAGTAATATATGCATGTCCTTTTAGTTTTTCTAGATTTAGGACATGCTCTTGAAAAGGGTCCCATATCATGAAAGATGAAGCATTTGTCCTTGCCATCATTTTGAGAGTTTACCAATGAATCTGTATTATATTTGATAAATTCATTAACTTGGAAGTTGTCATCCATTTGAGAACATGCATCTATGAGATCAGTACAAGACAAATGTTCCTGGTTCTCCTCAGGTTTAAAGCCATAGAAATCATCAGTGGCTTTTAGATATTCCTTAATAGGGTCATGATCAATAGATTGTTGAGGAATAAAATTTCTATCTTCTGCCATATAAATCTTTGGGGCAACCTGATCTAGAATGATTAAGTCATTAATGAAAAAGGCATCTAAAAATAATTTTTTGTTGTCGAGGAGACACTTTTTGATGGGCTTTCAGTCTCCATCTAGTGGCTCTTTATTTTGGGCTTAAACAATAGGATCTAGACCCGAGAGGATGATATTATGTGTTGGAGCATCATATCTTGAGACCATCTTATTAGCATCATATGGAACTTGGCAAGAATACCTTATCTTCTTGATCCAGTTTTGTGCCCTCTCAAAATTCTTTTGGGCTGCCATGAACTCTTTTCTTTCCTATACAAATTTTGCAATATCGAACTCATGTTCATCTTTTGGAGATGTAGTGAATAGTATGGATAAATGAGGTGGGTAAGTGGGAAAAAGGTTGGCCTAATATTTGTAGATGATATCCATGTGGAAATATGGTAGATACTTAGAAATTTTGTAGTATGGTGCAGTCGTATTTCAGAAGATGGATTTATTCCTTAAATGAAGCCATTTATCTTTGTTGTTGGTAAATAAAATATAAAAATGATATTCTTAGTGGACATCTTTAGAATGGGTGGTCTGCAACCTATTTTCTAGATGTGATAAGTATGGCATGTTGAGCGGATACCTGAGCACCTTCTGGTCGGATAACATATGGTACTTTTTGAGCATGGGTTAGGTTATCCTTTTTGAATAGTAGGTTTGGTGGGGATATATATTTTGGACTAGAGCTTGTGGAAGACATCATTAATATCTGAGGTTCGGGTTTTGATTTAGAGGTTTTTCTTTTGGAAGGAGTGGGCAATGGTGGACAGTCTTGGGGTCTGTAAAATAGTTGGAATATGTGATACATCTCTTCTTTCTCCAAAGCTTTATAGAAATAGGGTTTTTGAAAACCCCAATATTTATCCCATTCTAACTCGTCTTCCTTCTCATCATAATCATTTAGCCAGTCTCTATAACATCCTTTACAGTTGCAGTCAATATCCTATGGGCAATTTCCCATAAAAGGACACTTGACCTAGTGCATGTAGCATCCATCATGATCAAACTGTTGTATCCAATAATTTTATTTCATGGGTCCATTAAGGAAGTGTGATATGTTTGTTGGATCTGGATTCTCTTATTTTAGATATTTATCAGTAGGGGTGAACATATAGATGTAGAGAGATTTCCTTTGAGGGTTCATAGAAAATATGGGTTCAGTGGGCCTGAGACGATAAGGAAAAAGCCTTAACTTCTCATAACTTTTTGCCCATGGATTGGAAAAAATTGCGAGAAATTCTTTTCTGCATACTTGCTTTGGGATTTGGATGCACTGGGTTGTGCTATTGGTGACATATATGGTTAGGAATAAGGATTTGTTGTCACCTTTCATGGATAGGTTCTTCTTATGGTTTTGAACTTGCCAAGCCATTTGGTAGTGCAACGTTGGCACAATAGTGTGGGTGTTATGCAGACTTTAAAGGATTTGTACTTGTTTTTTAGTGCCTCTGTAAGGTATGGATCGATGACACAGTCTCTAATCTTTTGACGCAACCCAACCCGACCCCGGGCCTTGTTGTAATGGGTATCCCAAGTCCAACCAGGATCGGGGACCACCCTCTGTTATTCAAAACAACCACCTATATCCAGCCTTAGATGGGCTAAATTTCGAATATAAAAAAAGATAACGTTATGGTTCTCTAGAGGATTTTGGGATAGGGTCACAATCATGACCGACCCAACCGAGTCCAGCCGTACCCCACTAATCAACCAATCGTACCAAGCCAAACCATTGAGCATAAACTAAAGGGAATGTCAAAACATAATATGAAAATCAATCCTAAAATGTAATATGATGGAACAATGAGAAATTATGTCCGATGATACTAGCCGCAATATTGATACCAATGCTAAGACTGACACCTCTACCAATCCCGCCCATACCAACCCCCAGAAGTACCACAAAGCCTCTATCCAAAAAAGTAAACAAATTCGGTTGGGACATACCTTCAACCATGGCCAAAGCCAATATCCAAAATATAAGAAAAATGTATAAAGGGAATCCAAAACATGAAATAATACCTTCCAAAAGGATGAAAGATCACCACTTTAGTCCAAATGTTGATACCAAATCCGTATGCTAATCAAGAGGAGTAGAAGGTTCCTGCATAGCATGGGTATACAACCGCCAGTAGACAGGGTTAACGAATGACCCCTAGCATGAAACTTAGGGTAAGTATAAAATAATGCTAGTTATAAAACCAAGTAAAACTATCCATAATGCATATAACCATAAATATATAAGTACCGGGAAAAAGGGACCAGGTTTAACATGCATTTAAAACTTTTACTTGGGCTGTGTAGCTTTGCCGTCCTAACCACTCATGAGGGATATGGGTTCAACTCTCCCTGCTGAAAGGGTCCTAGTGTGTGTAGCCACACGACCAGGCAATATCCCATGGGATGAATAGTACATCCCTCCAATATAAAATATAACTTTTACGTGGTCATCAAGGACCCCTCATATCTGCAAATATGAGTTTTCAATTTTGGTTCCCTCGGGTCGCCACCTTCTATGGCTTAGCTAAACACTCCATCATTAATGACCAATTAAAACCATGTCTAAACATTCTATTTACCATTTATTAACCAAGGAAAATATTAGTGTTATCATCATACCACCCTATTACTTGCAAGTAATATCCATAGCCAAACCATTTAGGTTAAGGGGACCTTAGGTGCCCTTTCCATATACCATATTAAATCTACTTGGGAGACTTCTATCCTCTCCACAGGTATAACCATTTAGCCTTTATCCTTTTCAAACCATTTAAACTATGTACAAATCCTTTTTCCAGTTTAAAATATGCAAAATTTCCATTAAAAGAAGTCAATGCAATGAACATATATTTATAAGCATTTTATCAAACACCTTGGGGGAATAATATAACCAAAAAAAATTCCAAATACCATTAAACCATTACCATGCAATCCAATTATCCAAAACCACCATTAATGCATAGAAAAGCATAATTAAAACCATAGAAAGCCATAGGCAAGCATTCAATATCAAAACCCCCAATAATAGTTGAGAAATCATAATCATAAAGTTGTAAAACCATGAAATCAATCATATAAACCCTGCATTTAGTTGAAATTATAATAAGTAAAGAGAATCATGGATTTAATCGAAGAATTGATGGAAAGAAATTACCAAAGCAATCCATAAAGCAATCCCTTAGTTGAAACCTTAGCTTCCTTGCCCCAAAAGCTCTTGAGAGAATTATGAGATGTTTTGGAATAGTTTCTAAGTGTTAATGGATAGAATAATAGGGTTTATAACCTCCTAAGTGTATTAGAAGTCGTGGTTCCTAATTAGGTAAATATCCAGAATACCTCCACTTAAGTTGTACAAAATCCCGTCACAGGGATATGTTGGCCTCACGAGTCATATCCTTCCAATACGATTGGTTTACACCTCTCATATCTAGACCTCAACCCTTATATCAAACACTATTTAGTATATAACTTATTGAATCAAGTCGTAACCATAGTATACGATCCATACACATGACCCATATCCCTAGTAGAATAAAATACCTAAGGAATTGAACACTATTTACTATACGAATCTTGGGTGCGAGTCGTTCCATGGATTACGACTTATGGTGAGCTATTCGTACTCAGATTCAACCTAAGTAACCAAGTCTAAGATTAAGTTAAGGAGCTAAATGACCCGTAACCACCAATACTACTCGTACCCCTAAGTCATATTCATTCTGATAACCAAAACCATCCCACTAACTAACACTGGTCAGTATACGACAGGACTATACCATCTGTACCCCAGCATATGGCTCGTACTGATAAGTTGTATTGGGTATAAAGAATAGATTTTTAGGAAATTTTATAAGGATCAAAACCCAGGATGTTTCACCTTTCCATCATGATAGGTGGTTTCATGTCCATAGAGGTGGCATGCCATACAAAATCAAAGTTTTCATCAACACACAATAGTTTTGTAATGACTGTGGCTATGCATCCACTAATGGATCATTTTCCATAAAAAAAGGATTCTCAACCCCCAATGGGATGGCTTGACTTTGCCAGTGTTTGGATACGTGAAATCATTATTATTCTAGTACAAATACAATTGTTCCGTATATAATATATAGGGGATTTTTGCGGCTCTTCCATGGCCTTTAGCACCCTCAACAGTCCATGGAACAAAGGTGTACTATGACATACCTCAAATCTATGTGTTCATAATAGAAAAAGAGTAAATCGGAAAGCTATTATGCATAAGATAATTTCGTTTCATAAACATAGAAAGGACTTAGATATGTATGTCGCATGGACAAAGCTAGTTTTATTTCATATGCATAGATAGTACTTTAGAGTTACATGTTGTAATCAAAACAAGTATATTTCCTGAAGTGATTACTTACCCCACTATTCTGACCTAAAGGATTACAGTACCCATCCCTTTAAAAGAAAGAAGCAAAAGAGAGAGAGAGAGAGAGAGAGTTTAGACAAAAATATTTTTATTGATAGAGAGAAACTTTACAAGAGAGGTTTTTAGGTGGAGAATATTATGATCTCCAACTAATGGCCTATGCTTTATTTTATAGGAGAAGAAAGATCTAGATAAGCTTGATGTACAGGTAAACTTGAATAAAATATTACAACTCTATCCTATCTTCTAAGAGATAAGCCTTGCCCATTCTGACTAGATAAGCCTTATCTTGGGCACATACTTCTAAAAGATATATATAAACTATTTTATTCAAGATGGTCCCCACTGGCATGTGATGGTCTTAATAAAACAAAACACACATATGTTGTTGGCATATGATAACATGTGCAAGTAGATAATTGAGCAGCTTGTCAAGAAGGTGGATTAGCAGCTTGTAAGCTCCTTGTATGCAGGTATCTACCAAGTAGATGGATTAGAATCTTATAAGCAAAACCATATGAGAAGGTAACCAAATTGAGAGGGTGTCATGGTGAAGAGTGTAACTTAACTAAGAGGTTTTCATAGTAAACTCTGAAAGATAATTCCATTGGAAGGTATTTCCATGAAACTTACGATAAATGGTAACTTATTGCACATGTCATTTGGTCGTCATCTTTTAGGAATATTTGGATGGTGTCGGTGATGAACCCCCGTATATTTCTTCCATCCACAAGTCGATGTCGTGCTTCTTCCTAAGGAATTCTTAGTCTTTCAAGCTTTTTTTCAGCATCTGGTGAAGTAACTCTTTTTGTTAGATGAATCTTCACATTCTCGTAGGGTAGCCTTTAGTCGTAGGCTTTTGATGGTGTTGGTGACTTCATCTCTCATAATTTCATATAGTGGATAATAATCTTTTACTTCTCATCGGACATTATCCTAGTGAGGATAATTATAGCATAGTTCCCCTTTCCCCTTTTCTTCAGCCAAATTTCTCTAGGAATATATCTATTCTGTTGGAAAATGAAGCATTGTGCTTTATTGTGTATATCTTCAAGATAGAGAACTGAAATAGGAAATTTCTAGAGGAGTGAAATTTCTGGTTGAGCTTGGACTTCATGGTTGGTGATTCTTACCATATGATGCAGTAGGAATACCATTGTATCATAGGAAACTTTTAAGCATTTAATCTAATATAAAGCATAAATCTCTTCAGAGCTGGTTGGATTCAATCAGAATTCTTGAATGCATAAATCTTGAACTCTATGAGGATGTAGTACGGGTGGAACATGTACTAAAATAGCCACAAGAGTTCTTGTGGGAAGTCATTGGATAGTGCTATGAACATATAACTAATGCACCATTGAAACATGACACTTTTGATGCTTAAAACAAAGAATTTATGCTTTGACTTAGGTCATTTTGGTAGATATGATATGGTTTTGTGGTTGTTGCTGGTGAAATAGGTGAATAATAGTCTTGGAATGAACTTGAAATAAAAGTTCCTAAAAAGATAAATTCTGTGCATCATACGAGTTAGGTTAAAAGTATTCAACAAATCATATGGCTCATAGGTTGACTCATAGGCACAACGATAACAAAATCCAAGATAAAAATCTAGGTGAAAGATGGATACAAATGGAGAGTATGGATAATAAGATGTTGACATGGGTCGTAACAAACAATCGTAAAGAGAACAAAAACTCATATAGTCATATAGAGTTGAAGGCACATATGAAAATGAGTTGAAAGATCTGGTTATGAATCATAAGGATAAATCGTAAAGATACCAGTGTCTAGGGCATTGAAAAATCGAGGCCCAGGTGGTGATGAGTGAAGACCACGAGTCGTATGGTCAAGGTACGACTTATGAGGATGAGTCATAACGATATTAGAAGCTTGAAGTCATGAAAGATCAGTCATTGGAGAACATACGACAAGCATTGTATGACTCATAAGAATACCTTATGAGTGGACTACACTAGTCGTACCTTATGTCAACATACTTTTCCTATTCAATTTTAATTAGGATTTATGGGTTATTTTGAGATACTATAAATACCTTAGGGTTATTCCTTTATTAGGTTACACACTTTGATGCATTTTTACAATACTTTTACTACTTTTTACATACTTTGATCATTGAGATTGTGTTCTTGCGATTATCGAGTTTTTATTCTATTGAAGACTTCAGATTTTCTTCTTCTTATTCTTGTGAAATTAATTACATGTGTTCTTTATCGATTATCATGGATTATTGCATTAACATGAGTAGCTAATTTCCTTAACTAGGGTATTGGGAACACTGGTAGATTTACTACATAAAGGAAGTGAGAGAGTCATCTATTTTCTTATGGTTTCATGTATCTTAATCTTCTTTATATTAATTGACCTTAGATCTACTCCAGAAGCTTGAAGATTGCCTGTATTTGAGAACGTCCTCACAAAGGAGTTTGAGATTGGGAAAAGGGGATTAAGATAGTAATTTGAGATTCACGTCCATCTTATTATTATGCCATATCATTTAATTAACTTGAGACTCAGAAGGTGAAAGTTGAACTGAAGTTATAGACAAGGAGAAATAAGGCGACACATGAATATTCACAAGGTAAAGAGTGAGATTTATCAACGCATTTACAAGACGATTGATAATACATAGCTTGCTCACTTTACATGTAGAGCAAGAGAATAGGTGAGCTGAACATGAGAAATTTATAGAGTTGAGAAGCCAGGGGGAACACAGTCTTAGTGTTCTTCTTCTATTTTTTACAAACTCAAAGATTTCAAGTTCGGTGATTGCTTACTATTTACTTCATATTCCTCTATTTACTTTTCCGCACTGCTCATGAATTTAGTCAAGTTTGAGATACTGTTCAATGTTTTCTCTATGGGTTTGACCCCATTTTATTTTGGGTTATTATAATTGGCATCGAATTCAGCATACTTCTTTAGAGATTACTTTTTAGGAGACATTAAATTTTAGCTCCATTACTGGGGAAGACAATTTAAATAGTTAACTGAAGTTGGTGAGGTTTGCGGGTTTTATTTTTTGTTCTTAATTTGGCATACGCTAATGTATGCCAAACACTAGGAGTAGAGGCAATATTTTACTCCCTTTTGATCCTGAGCTAGAAAGAATTCTTCAAACACCATGAAAGATGTTAGAACAAGTTCGTGATAGTGTTCTTAATGGGGTTTGAGACCCTCAAATTAAACCTTCTCCACCAGTTAATCCTAATGCGGCACTTTTGTGAGATCCATAAAATATTACAGATAGTCAGACAGAGAACTTATTAGCGAAAGAAAAGGCTTAATTGGATGAAGGAGGATTAGCAAGACATGACAAGTGGTCGAGCATTGAGATAGAGTTCAGAGAGGCAGAGCTCCATTGATACCTACTAACACCTATACCCATATGATGAAGAAAAGGATATGGGTTATGTTGAACATACTGAGACAAGAGCCATTGTTTCTCCTGCTCTACCCCCACTGTTAAGTTTGACATTACTTGTGCTATGATCCAATTATTAAACCTAAATGGTGTATTTTTGAGATCAACAACTGATGATGTGAATATGGACTTGGATAAATTTACTAGGATATGCATGTCATATATAATTCCTGGGGTGGATCAGGAAACTTTGAGGTTGAGGTTGTTTCCATTTTTGCTGACTGGAGATGCATAACTATGGTTAGGGTAACTTCTGAGATGTTCAATCACTACATGGTATGAGTTGCATAAAATTTCTAAACAGATTCTTCCCTTCTACAAGGATGCTACAGTTGAAGGATGAAATTTATAATTTTAGAGAGCTACCTGTAGAGTCTATGTATGAGGCATGGTTTAGATTCAAAAAGAAGCTGAGCATGGTACCTAATCACAGAATCAAAAGGTCCAATTTGTTGGAAATCTTCTATAGATCACTGAATGTCAGTTTGAGAGCAATGACAAATAGAATTTTGGAGGTGCATTTATGATTCTTCGGTGGGTTGTTGTGCAGGATATGCTGGATGATATTTCGGTGAATAATTGAGCTTGGGACACTAGAGATGCTGAGCGTGGTATAGGTAAATATGCTATTAGAGCAGCTAATGATTATGGAGTTGGTTATGATTTGGTAGAACAAGAGGTTGCACATCTTTGGACAAGTATTGGGCTGCTTACAAAATAATTTGTAACAATGAGTGCTGAGAAAGTGAATGCAGTTGGGGCAGAGAGATCTACTTCTATGACTTTTAAGACTAAATCTGAAGAGAAAGCGAAGTATCTTGATTGTTAGTTGGCAGATTTTCTAGCCCAAGGGAAAGGGAATCAAGGTCTGAACTGTTATAATAATAGATACAAAGACATGCACAGAGACTGTGATGGTGATTAGAGATGCAAACATGATTACAAAGAGAAAAGAGTTAGATACATCCCACTAAGTAGTCGAGATACTAAGTCTAGAATAGAGGAAATATTATCGAAATTAGTCAAAGGCCAAGAAAGTGAAGAGAGCTATCTTAAGGAGATTAAGGTAGACCTGAAAGGGATGAATCAGAAAGTTGAGTCATATGCTACCGCAATAAAAAAACTGGAGCAGCAGTATGGCCAGATGTCGACCATATTCAATAAAAAGGCAACTTGGCACTTTTTCTAGTAACATGATGGTAAATTCGAAGAATTATAGTCTTTGCCATGCCATTATCACTCAGAGTGGAAAAACCACTATTGATCCACCTGTACACTTTGATTGATTTGGTGAATGAAGATTACCTTGTTGCTATTGATAATAGTAGCAATCAAAATGACAAAAAGAATACGGTCGAGGAGCCTATTTTAGAGTCCATCCTAAGACCCCGCCCTTATTTTTCTCAAAGGCTAAAAAAGAAGCAAGAAGTGGATAAGTATAAGAAATTATTATCTATGTTAAAGGAGCTGTTAGTCAACATTTCACTTGTAGAGGCATTAGATAAAATGACAGGATATGCAAAATTTATAAAGGATATAATTACCAAGAAGAGGCCAGTTAGTTATGAGCCAATTGATAGTATTCGTCACTGCAACATTGTAGTTACTAGATCATTGGTATAAAAGAAGAAGGATCCTGATGGTTTTACCATTCCATGCCACATTGGATCTTTCAACTTCACTCGATAATTATGTGATTTGGGAGATAATATTAACCTTATTCCAAGTATAGAACATCGGTGTTGGCTTAATCCTCCTATACAGAACGTAATGAAAAAAAAAGATAATCAAGATGTTAGATGCTGGTGGAGTATATCCCATTGCTGATAGTAAGTGGGTCAGTTTGGTATAATGTGTTTAAACAAAAGGCAGTATTACTATTGTGCCTAATGAGAAGAATAAGATAGTTCCAATGACGCCTGTCACATGATGGAGAGTGCGCATAGATTATAGAAAATTAAACGCATGGACCCAGAAGGACCACTTTCCAATGCCTTCTATGGACCAGATGCTTGATTGAATTGCGGGCAGAGGGTGGTACTATTTTCTTGATGGGTACTTGGGCTACAACCAAATCACTATTGCTTCTGAAGACCAAGAGAAGACTACCTTCACTTCTCCTTACGAGACCTCTGCATTCAGACATATGCCTTTCGAGTTATGTAAAACTCCAACCACCTTTCAGAGATGTATGATATTAATCTTCTCTGACATGGTAAAAGACACCATCAAAGTATTTATGGATGATTTCTCAAAAGTTGGTGATTCTTTTGAAGACTTCTTAGTTCATTTGGCAAATGCTTTTAAAAAATATGAGGAATGCAAGTTGGTTCTTATTTGAGAAAAGTGCCATTTCATGGTCAAAGAAGGTATTTTCCTTAGGAACAAGATTTCAAAAAGCGGTATAAAGTTAGATAGTGCTAAGATTGAAGTGATATAGAAATTACCTCCACCAATTTCTGTGAAGGGTGTTCGAAGCTTTTTGGGACAGACTGGGTTTTATAGGTGATTCATCAAGGTTTTCTCGAAGATTGCCAACCCTATTTGTAGGCTTCTTGAGAAAGTGGTGAAATATGATTTTACTGAAGCATGTTTGAAGGCTTTAGAATGTTTGAAAGAGAAGTTGATGACTGCTCCTATCGTCGTGTCTCTTGATTGGTCCTTACCATTCGAGGTTATGTGTGACATAAGTAGATTAGCATTAGGTTATATACGAGGCCAATGAAAAGAAAAGATCCTTCATCCCATCTACTATGCTAGCAAGGCTCTAAACCCTACTAAAAAACTACACAGTCACTGAACAAAATATTGATCATGCATCATTGAGGTACTTAATGGCTAAAAAAATATAAATCCTAGATTGATTAGGTGGTTTGTATTGTTGCAAGAGTTTTATTTCAAGGTCAAGGACAAAAAAATCATCGAGAATCAATGTGGATCATTTGTCTAGACTTGAGGAGGAAGCTGTGTAGAAAGTTGAAGATGGGCTAGAGATTAATGATAGTTTTCTGGAAGAATAGATATTGGCTGCTTTTCAAGATCTAATTCCATGGTTTGACTACGCAAATTATCTAGAAGGTGATCTAGTCCTAGAAGACCTTTCCTTATATCATAGAAAGAAGTTTATACATGAGGTAAGAAAAGTTTTTTGGGATGAACCTTATTTATTCAAAATTTATGCAAATGGAATTATTCGTAGAGATATACCTGAGGTGGAGATGATAAGCATACTTGAGGATTGCCATTCTTCACCAGTTGGGTCCATCATGG
The DNA here is from genome assembly GCF_002878395.1 of Capsicum annuum. Classification (NCBI taxonomy): domain Eukaryota; kingdom Viridiplantae; phylum Streptophyta; class Magnoliopsida; order Solanales; family Solanaceae; genus Capsicum; species Capsicum annuum. The sequence goes on along the minus strand of NC_061114.1, from coordinate 158,364,291 downwards.
AGGAACCCACACAATCTAAAAAATCTTGCAATGTGGGTACTATTGATTAACAATTGACAAAGTGCACATAATATTGCTTTAGTGTTTGATCAATGTCATGCCAAGGTAATATATCTAGATGCCATGAACTTTATATGACTCCTATTTTAGAATTAGACTTGTTTTGTGTATGGGGAGTGGATTTCATGGGATCTTTTGTGAGTTCTTTTAGTATGAAATACATCCTTGTGGTAGTGGAATATGTTTCTAAATAGGTGGAAGCGGTTGCGCTCCCTAACAATGAAGGAAAAGGTGTTACAACCTTTTTGAAGAAATATATCTTCTTTTGATTTGGTATGCCACGAGTGATCATTAGTGACCGTGGGTCACATTTTTGTAATTGTCTATTCAAAATTTTTCTTGAGAAGTATGGAGTAAAACACAAGGTGGCAATACCTTATCACCCACGGACTAGTGGATAGGTTGAGGTGTCTAATAGAGAAATCAAGTCCATCTTGGCAAAGACAGTGAATGCCAATAGGATTTATTGGTCACGAAATCTAGACGATGCATTATGGGATTCCTGAATAACTTTTAAGACCCCCATTGGTGCTTTTCCTTATCAGTTGGTGTATGGCAAGGCATGTCACTTGCCTATGGAACCTGAACATAAAGCACTATGTGCATTGAAGAAGCTGAATTTTGAGTGGCAGGATAGAACAAAGTCAAGGATGAATAATATGAATGAGTTGGATGAATTTCAACTTCGAGCATATGAAATTCTGCACTTTCTAAAGAAAAAAATGAAATTACATCATGATCACAAGATTGAGAAAAGGATATTTGAGAAAGGTGATTGGTTATTGCTTTATAACTCTATACTTCACTTATTTCCAAGTAGTTGAAGTCCATGTGGTATGGTCCATTTACGGTGACAAGAGTTTATCCATATAGTTCTTTAGAATTAAAGCGGGATGGTAAAGCCCCATTCAAGGTGAATAGGCAAAGAGTATAATATTATATGGGTAACATAGAAGAAGTTAATGTGATTTTTAAGGTGGACCTTAGTAAAGTTTGAGTCACCAAGGAAATTGAATTGTGCTACGATGTTAAATCAAGTGCCACATGGGAGGCAACCCATTAGGATAGTTGGTGAAATTTAGTGTCCAACTTATCCACATCATGATGCAACGTTAAATCAAAATATTGCATGGGAGGAAACCCATGTTTTGTACTTTATAATTTATAGGGTAATAAGTGTGTTCAGTGTGCCGGATTAAAGATTGTAGAAAAAATCCAAAATTTCCAGAAATCAGGTCTTACGAACTCATCACTAGTCATACCTTTATGTGACAACTCATGAGAAAGAGTCGTAAGGACATGGGACTTGAAACATATCCAGGTAAATAGTTTTTGGAGTCTTTACCACTCTCAAAATGAGTCGTAACCTTAGGTTACGATTTGTCACCTTGATTCATATCAACTCCAGAACTAGGTAAGGGTTCCCAATCTTTACGAAAGGAGGAAAAGAACCATAAGCATTAGCTACGAGTCGTACATATGACTCATAAGCAAACTTACCAAATTGAGGTTCACGAGTCAACTTGGCCTAGCTAACCTATTTTAAACAAATGAAGGGTACCCTATTCGGGTATCCAACATTACAAACCTCCATTGTACATCAATCTCTAAGCTCTAAACACACAAAATCACTCCAAAACATACACCTAATTATTTTTTCCTCTCTTATTTCATGAATTCTTCAAGCATTTGGGGTAGAAAAGTGTTGAAATCAAAGAAACCTAAAATTTCAACAACTTAAGTAGGCCTTTGAACTTAAATTCTTTACATTTCGAGTTGCAGTTGAAAATAAGTTGATGTTTTAGCATTTTTTTGAGTTGAATATCTATGTGTATTGAAAATTTAAACCCTAGTGCTTATAAATTGAGTTTGAAATAGGGATTTAGGGGTGAGCTTAAATGTGTGTGCTAAAAATATATGTTTTTGGACTGATATGGGGTGGAATTCTGTACATTGAAGGGTAAATTGGGGGTTGTTTATTGAAATCAACTCACAAGTTAAACCTTTATGTTGCAGTTGATATCGATCTCCTGATGACTCGTACCCACACGTAACGAGTCATTTTGAGACTCGTAACCACTGATAATATAAAATATTAAAAGGGTGTAGATTCTGGTATGGGTACGACTTGCCTATGTAAGTTGTAACCAACCCCTATGACTCATAACCAGAAGTCATAATGACTGGAGAGATGGACATAAGAGAAAATTGTTTGGGTTACACTTTTCGTGTTTTGAAGCCAATGGTCACCATCTAAAAAGTCTAAAAACTGACATATTTTATTTTTATATTATTGTGCGTGTCCTGAAAAAGCTAAAAATAGGAAGAAAGTTTGTACTTGCGGCAGTAGATATGATTTTAAATGATTATGCTGACTTAGTTTGATTTTGAATAATTGTGCTGAATTAGTATGTGTGGGAGACGATTTTGAATCTAATAATAGCATTAGAATTAGGGATAGAACAAATATGGCAAACAATTGCATAACTGGATAATAGTACCTAGTAGTATGATCCCATCCGAGTTTGTGTGAGGCATTACTTAGTTCCCGACATGTTAGAATCTAGAACTTGCCTAGTTGCTTTTAACTAGGATTTAGGATAGTTGAGTAGGAGATGATCATAGGCTATTTTGTTTTGAGTCCACGCGAGCCTAAATGCCTAACCAAATATGATATGAATCCCTTAATCCAAAAAAGGTGAGCCTAATTGACCTATTTTTTGTTGATTTACACTGATTTTACCTTTTCGTTTCACTTACAATGAACCTATTTTGGCCCTGGTCCTGCTTAGACACTGTGCGCCTCTACTCAGGTAAATCACCTAATTTGAGGGTGGCTATGATAGGGGTGCATAGGAAGAAATGAGTATGAATAAAGAAGTGTAGATAGAAAATTGAAGAAGGGAAAGTGCCATGAAAATAAAAAGATAATAAAACAAAAAGAAAATTGTAAGAAAAGAAAAAAGAATGTGAAAAAAAACCCGCATTGCCCCAATCTGAATAAGCTTTAAAAAAAAGGGAGACATAAAAGGCTTAAATAAAAGGAAGAAAAAGTGGAAAATTGGAGCCCAAATAAAGCGTAGTGTCAAGGAGGCGTAGTCACTGAAAAATCCAAAAAAGATACCATACCTGCCCCAAACCTACGTTACAAGCTGAATAAAGTCCTTTAGTGATCCTATCTCAATTGTTCAAAAACTCAAGAAGAGAGAATAAGGGAAAGACTATGGTATTCTGTATACACCGACCGATACTTCTTTGTGAGTGAGAACGCTTTTTAAAAATATCCCTGAATAATTATTGTTGATCTAAACTAGGTGAATGGGACTTCTTTGATTGTGAGCATACAAGGTTTATGTTGTTAGGTTGCTAGATTATTCTGCTAATGCAATTTCTGTCTATGCCTAGATGTTTATTACTAATGTAATGCCATCATTGGATTTCTTTATATTTCTCCATGTGCCAAAATTGATATACTCAGTTGGAGTCTTGAAAATCTAAAACTAGAAGGGGGAATAAAAATGTTGAAAACTGAACTGAAAAGTCTTTGCCATAGGTATCATAGGATCTTCCTATTTAAGAATCATTATTTTGTTAGAGTTTTGATGTAAGACCTCATATTCAAGTACATGTATTGGAGTATTCAAGTACGTGTATTGGTCTTATTTATATGGAATTATTTTTATTATTTTATTTATACCAAAATTTGCCCGTCGATGCTTCCATGCGAAGGTTATTGAATAAGCTTTCCAATGATATAAATATTTCCAAAAATGAATAGGTTTCGGATATAATCGAGCACGTTCGAAACTACAAAATGGTGGCCGGGATATTTGGGAATAGTAAATGTGCAGGAAAATTTTCTGCACACAAACTACTGAGGCCAGACAAATTTTTGGGTCAACTTTGAATGATCATAACTCCCTTAATATAATGAACTGGGAGAGCTTCAACCTATGAAAATAAATATCTTTGAGTCTTATTTACAATACAATTGGTTTCATCCAAATCTAACGTCTAAGTAAGGAGTTATACTCATTTTACTTTAGCCTATCAAAACAGATTTTTAGGGTCAACTTCAAACGACCATAACTCCTTGTACAGGATGAAATGGGTGGCCTACTTTATATGAAATGAAATCCCTTTGCATTATCCTTACAATTATACCAATTTCACCCAAATCCGATATCGAAGCAAGAGTTATGGTCGATCTACTTTAGCTTATCAAAACAGTCCATCAAAGGACAGATTTGACATTATTTAAATTTTAAAGGTAGTTTGGTCATTTTCTATTATATTATGGACGGGAATATGTGTATATATACATATATATGAGTTCAAAAACTCATTTTCATCATCAATCATTGAGGAAGAACAAACCCTAGCCAAATTTGACCTTTAAATTACTTTTGATTCAACCGTAGAAATTCTAAAGTAATCCAATAACTACGTTTGTCATCTCGAGAGCTTCGAACGACACCTATTATTGTGAAAACAGGATTGCATAATCAAGAGGTGAATTCTAAGTTATGAATATTATTTGCCTTTGTTCTTTTCCATATGTATATGTGTGATAGAGGATTATATGTATTGGTTGTTATTGAAAGGTGATGGAAATAGGGTTATGGACTATTTTGCATGGTTTGGTTGTATTGAATTGTGGAAGGTGGATATGGTAATTGAGTTATGGAAGGTGGATATGGTAATTGAGTTATGGAAGGTGGATATGGTCATATAGTATTAAATTGATGATTATTTATGTCTATGGCTCAATTTGGTTTAATGGATTAGTTGGAAGGATAAGTGAATCCAAACTTGATATTGGAGGATGTATGAATATGCATGGCATGTGAATGTAATTGGAGTATAAGAGGGTTAAAGTGACACCTTTTATGGTGTAATTAAGTCTTACTACTTAACCACTAGTTTGGTGAATTCAAATAATTGAATTGTGACGTTTGGTTGCTAATACTAGATTGCTATATATGTTTATTGTAGATAAGTAATCCAAAAAGACGGGAAGTCCATTTGGGACTAGTATTGAAAGTTGACAGTCAGGTATGTAAAGCATACTCTATACCATATCTTTGGCATGAAAGTGAACAATTGTTCTATTAAGAAAGCTTCCAAAGTTATTCAGTAACATGTGATCCATAATGGTTTTGTATGATGTCCTACGTTACCAATGAACTTGTTTCCACCTTACAAGATGTCAAGATATTCCAATACTTACTTGTTTTCCAAATCTTACATGTTTATTGCACTAATGAATGTCAGAAGGTATCCGGTTACTCAAACAAGATCCACGTGCTATTAATGACTCCAAAACGTTTCATTGATATACCAATAAGTTCCTACTTCATTGTTATGGCATTGATGACTCCAAAACACTTCATTGATGTGCCAATGAGTTCTTACTTCATTGTTATTGCATTGATGGTCTATTTATATGTCTCTTATTGATGTATCATTGTTTCAAAGTATCAAAAATGTGGTGGCGACCAAAATAACAATCTCAAAGATTAATTGAACTAAGTGATGGAAGTTCTCTCTTATCGGGTGGTATCCCAGTGGCATAAGCCTATCATGGGTCGATCCCTATTTATGTGTTTATGGGTGGTATCCCAGGGGCATAAGCCTATCATGGGTCGATCCCAGTTGATATGTACTGGAGGCAGCCTAATGGTCACAATACAGTACAGTAATGATTACAAAGATGATAAGAACGAAGGTAAAGTGATTGAATATATACAATGTACAGGTTGTCACAAGTTCTAGTAAGTGTGGTCCATTCCTATTATGATTTATTCACTTGTTTCTGATTTATATTGAGCTCCTATATCATATGTGATTATCTACAACTTTACATACTCAGTACATATTTTGTACTGACATCCCCATGGGGGACCTGCATTTCATGCTGCAGGCACAGGTACCTCAGCTCATACACCGCACAAGTAGGAGCCAGGATATCCAGCTACTTTTGGTGAGCTCCAGTTTGCTTTGGGGCTTTCCGTGTTATATTCAGTCACTTTTGGTATTGTATAGAAGTTTGTTATATGGCGAGGTGTGTCCCGACCTTAGTTAAACTCTGTGTATTATCTAGAGTCTTTGTAGACGTAATATACAGTCAAGGTGGTGTTTTGTTAATAGACGTGATAGCTCCAACGGCCAAGTATTGTATATACATATATATGTATGCTCGAGCTTATACAAGTGATTATTTCCTTTTATATGCGGCATGATGCTGTCCTAATTTTGGGTTGTCATAGAGGTATGTATGGGAAGTATAAGGTTATGAGTTGGTTCTCCCGGGCCTCCTCGGTTATGGGTGCCATTCCACCCCAATAGGATTTGAGGCGTGACAAAAGTGGTATCATAGAAGTTTGTCCTAGTGAGTCTACAAAGCGGTGTCTACGTAGAGTCTTGTTTATCGGTGTGTCGTGCACCACATCTATAAACAAAAGGCTATGGACATTTAGGAATTGTTTCTTTTTCTTCATGTCTTAGATCGTGTGATAGAGCCTATATTGTATATGATGTCGTAGTTAACCAATGACTCCGTTTGTTTCTCTTATTATAGTAATGATGCTAGTTACCAGAAGCAAGACTACCGGTAAACAAGTAAATGTGGCTACCGAAGAGGGGACTAGAAAGTCACCTACTATACCAGCTAATCAAAGTGAGGTTCCAGCTGAGCATGCATCAAAAACTTCTTCCACTCTGGAAGAAATAATGGGAAGGACAACTATATCCCCAGATCCACCTATTAATGCTTCTGATCAAGATCTTAGAAATGTAGTGCAACTTTTGACTGTATAGTTGCTAGGCAAGCTCAAGGGCAAGCCATTCGTACCATGGGTCCTAGTGGTACAGATAGGGCGGCTAGCCTTCGAACACAGGATTTTCTTAAGATGGATCCTCCCACTTTTACTGGATCAGATCTTAACGAGGACCCACAGGACTTTATTGATCAAATTCAAAGGGCCTTAGATGTTATGCATGTAAGGGGTAGAGAGACAGTGGAGTTACAAGCGTATAGATTCAAAGGGGAGGCTATATATTGGTACGAGGATTGGAAATGATCTAGGGGTATTGATGCACCCCCAACTACTTAGAAAGAGTTGAAAGAGGTATTTCTTGATCATTATCTTCCATTCGAGATTCGTCAGGCCCGTGCAGATCAGTTTTTAAATCTTCATCAGGGGAATATGAGCGTGAGGGAGTACAATCTCCGATTTAATTTCTTGTCGAGATATGCTCCTAATATTGTAGCTACTATGGATGACAGAGTTCATCAATATGTGGATAAGCTAGATACATATCTGGTTAAAGATTGTACTATTACCGCTTTGAACAAAGATATAGACATAGCGAGGATCCAAGCTTTTGCACAGAAAATGGAAGATCAGAGGCAGAGGAGAAGAACACAGGAATTAGAAAGTGGATATTCCAAGAGGGCCAGATCTACAGGGCAGTTCATGGCATCCCAAGGAGGGTTCAGACCACAATTTTTTGCTAGACCACCTAGGCCATTATCTTCTTATTCGGCAGCTAGTAGTTCCAAGGTTCCAGAGGAAATCAATTTGGGCACAGAAGTGAGAGTCAGAGTTCACGGACAGTGGGGTAAAGGGCAAGGGAATATGAGCCAATTGAGACTCCTCGAGAGCCATCCAATAAATATGGAAGGTATCATTTGGGCGCATGTCGGCTGGGGACCAATGTTTGCTTTTGGTGTGGTATGTTAGGGCATATAATGAAAGAAAGCCCACGTAAGGGCATAAGGGGTATGGCACGACCTACGGGGTCATTTATTATGTCATTATCATCGATGCCTTATTCAGGAAGGGGTGCATAACCAATGGGTCATGTTAGAGGTGATAGAGGATCCAGGAGTTCTAGCGGGGCTCAAAATCATACGTATGCTCTAGCAGATCGACAGAATTTAGAGGCTTCCCCAGATGTGATTACGGGTACGCTATCTATCTTTTCATTCAATGTATATGCCTTAATTGATCCCGGTTATCTTGTGTTACTCCATTGGTTGCTGGAAAGTTTGAAAGAATACCCGAACTGTTAGTTAAGCTATTTGAAGTGTCCACACCGATTGGGGAATCTATTATAGCTAGAAGGGTTTACCGAAACTGCATAGTAAATATTTATGGTCGTGACATGATGGCTGATCTCGTGGAGTTAGAAATGGTAGATTTTGATGTTATAATGGGTATGGACTGGTTGGCGTCTTGTTATGCCATAATTGATTGCTGCATGAAAAAGGTATATTTCTATTTTCTAAATAAATAAGTCCTTGAATGGAAAGGTGAAATTGGCGCGCCAAGAGGTAGATTTATTTCTTATTTTAAGGCAAGAAGAATGATTTCATAGGGATACATATATCATTTAGTTAGAGTAAGGGATACAAATCAGAGCCACCAACTCTTCATGCTGTTCTGGTGGTAAATAAATTTTCTGATGTATTTCTTGAAGATCTTCCAGGTTTGCCTCCTGAACGAGAAGTAGAGTTTGGTATTGATGTAATACCAGGCACCCAACCAATCTCCATTCCTCCGTATAGAATGACCCCAGCAGAATTACGAGAATTGAAAGATTTGCTAGAGAAGGGATTCATAAGGCCTAGTATGTCCCTCTGGGGAGCACCAGTGTTTTTTGTGCACAAAAAGGATGGCTCGCTGAAGATGTGTATTGATTATCAACAATTGAATAAGGTGACTATTAAGAATAAATATCCTCTCCCAAGAATTGATGATTTATTTGATCAGTTACAGGGCGCCAAGTGCTTTTCTAAGATTGATTTGAGGTCAGGTTACCACCAAGTGAGGGTCAAAGAGAAGGATATACCCAAGATAGCTTTCCAAAAATGGTATGGTTATTATGAATTTCTAGTTATGTCATTTGGCCTAACAAATACACCCACAACTTTTATGGATTTGATGAATAGGGTGTTTAAGCCATTCCTGGATGTATTTGTGATAGTTTTTATAGATGATATTCTAGTTTATTCTAGATCAGAAAAGGACCATGCCAATTACTTACGACAGGCATTGCAGACTCTTCGTGATTGTAAGCTTTATGCAAAGTTCTCTAAATGTGAGTTTTGGTTAGAGTTGGTGGAATTTTTGGGTCATATTGTATCTAGTGAAAGGATAAAGGTTGATGCTCAAAAGATAGAATCTGTGAAGAACTGGCCAAGGCCCACAACGCCTATGGAGATTCATAGTTTTCTCGGGTTGGCCGGTTATTATAGAAGGTTTGTTGAAGGCTTTTCTTCTATTTTAGTAACCTTAACCAAGCTAACCCATAAAGCATCCAAATTCCAATGGAATGATGCCTGTGAGAAGAGTTTTCAAGATTTAAAGAACAAGTTGATTTCTATACCTATGTTGGTACTTCCAGAAGGAACCAAAGGGTATACAGTGTATTGTGATGCTTCCAGAATTGGTTTAGGATGTGTATTGATGCAGCATGGTAAGGTAATAACATATGCTTCTAGACAATTGTGGCTACATGAGAAAAATTATCCTATACACGATCTTGAGCTGGCAACAGTTATTTTTGCTTTAAAGATATGGAGCCACTACTTATATGGGGTTCATGTTGATATATATACTGACCATAAGAGCTTGCAATATATTTTTAATCAGAAGGATCTAAATTTAAGGCAGCGGAGATGGCTTGAACTATTAAAGGACTACGATGTTGATATCTTATACCATCCAGGGAAAGCAAATATGGTAGCTGATGCGTTAAGTCGTAAGGCTATGATGACGCCTATAGAAAGGCAAGGGATGATTAAAGATCTTTACCAGTTAGCTACTTTGGGAGTTCGCCTTCTTGAAACTCTAGATAAAGATCTTATTGTACATAATGCTGCGGAATCTTCATTAGTAGGTGAAGTGAAAGAGAAGCAATATGCAGATCCTATTTTATTACAGCTTAAGAAGAACGTTCAAAGTGGTGCGACCAAGGCATTTGACCTTACGCGAGAAGGAGTACTTTAGTGCCAAAACCGATTGTGTGTACCGAATGTCGACGGGCTAAGAAAGAAGATTATGACAGAGACACATTGTTCAAAGTATTCTATTCATCCAGGATCAACCAAAATGTATCAAGATTTGAAAGATATGTATTAGTGGAATGACATGAAGAAGAGCATTGCAGAATTTGTAGCTGAATGTCCAAATTGTTAAAGAGTTAAAGTTGAGCACCAAAAACCCAGAGGTTATATGCAATGCATTGATCTTCCAAGATGGAAGTGGGACATGATCAACATGGATTTTGTTATTGGTTTGCCTCATACATCCTGGAAATTTGATTCTATATGGGTGATTGTTGATAGGCTTACCAAATCCGTACATTTCCTACCAGTTAGGACCATTTACACAGTTGAAGAGTATGCGAAGCTGTACATTAAAGAGATAGTCCGATTACATGGAGTGCCAATTTCTATTATATCAGATCGGGCAGCCCAATTTACCGCAAACTTTTGGAAGTCTTTACAGAGGTGTTTGGGAACACAAGTGAAGTTGAGTACAACTTTTCACCCTCAAACAGATGAACAAGCAGAACATACCATCAAAACACTTGAAGATATGCTACGAGCTTGTGTAATAGATTTTAAGGGAAACTGGGATGATCATTTACCTCTTATTGAGTTTGCCTACAATAATAGCTATCATTCAAGAATCAAAATGGCACCATTTGAAACTTTATATGGAAGGAAGTGTAGATCACCAATAGGATAGTTTAAAGTGGGTGAAACTCTTTTGTTCGGACCGAATCTTGTTTATCAAGCCATAGATAAGGTTAAAGTAATTCAGGAATGACTGAAAATAGCCCAAAGTCGACACAAGTCATATATGAATAGTAGAAGGAGAGGGCGCTAGAGTTTTCTATAGGTGATTGGGTATTTTTGAAGGTATCACTAATGAAAGGGGTAATGAGATTTGGCAAGAAAGGGAAGTTGAGTCCACATTATATAGGCCCGTATAAGATCACTCAAAGGTTTGGAAAAGTTGCATATGAATTAGAGCTACCCCAAGAGCTCTCATCAGTACATCCAATATTTCATGTGTTAATGCTTTGAAAGTGAATTAAAGATCCATCCCATATCACTTCTACTAAGGATGTGCAAGTTGCGGAAGATCTTACCTATGAGGAAGTGCCTATTGCTATTCTAGATCGCCAAGTTAAGAAGATGATAAATAAAGAGATAGCATCTGTGAAAGTACGTTGGAGAAATCATCAAAGAGAAGAGATTACATGGGAAGCTGAGGAAGCAATGAAACCTAAGTACCCTCATTTTTTCAAAGATGAAGAGGAAGTTCAAGAAACGGAGTTAGAACATTAACAAGTAAGTTTTTTTTATATATGCATAGTATTTATGTGATGATGTGAATATTAATGATGGACTTGAACTTGTTTCGGTTGAATAACTATGCTAACATTCGAGGACGAATGTCCTAAAGGGGGGAAGGATGTAACACCCCATATTCAAGTATGTGTATTGGCGTATTCAAATATGTGTATTGGTCTTATTTATATGGAATTAATTTTTTTATTTTATTTATACCAGAATTTTCCTGTCGATGGTTCCATGCGAAGGTTATTGAATAAAATTTCCAATGATATAAAGATTTCCAAAAATAGATAGGTTTCGAATATTATCGAGCACGTTCAAAACTATAAAACGGTGGCAGGGATATTTGAGAATAGTAAATGTGCAGGAAAATTTCCTGTACAAAAACTACTGAGGCCAGCCAAATTATTGAGTCAACTTTGAACGATCGTAACTCCCTTAATATAATTAAATGGGAGAGCTTCAACCTATGAAAAGAAATATCTTTGAGTCTTATTTCCAATGCAATTGGTTTCATCCAAATCCAAGTAAAGAGTTATACTCATTTTACTTCAGCCTATAAAAACTGATTTTTAGGGTCAACTTCAAACGAACATAACTCCTTGTATAGGATGAACTGGGTGGCCTACATTATATGAAATGAAATCCCTTTGAATTATCCCTCGAAAGATACCAATTTCACCCAAATCTGATATCGGAGCAAAGAGTTGTGGTCGATCTACTTTAGCTTATCAAAACAGTCCACCAAAAGACAGATTTGACATTATTTAAATTTTAAAGGAATTTTGGTCATTTTCTATTATATTATGGATGGTAATATGTGTTTATATACATGTATATGAGTTCAAAAACTCATTTTCATCATCAATCATTGAGGAAGAACAAACCCTAGCCAAATTTGACCTTTAAATTACTTTTGATTCAACCGTAGAAATTCCAAAGTAATCCAATAACTGCATTTGTCATCTTGAGATCTTCAAACGACACCTATTATTTGTGAAAATAGGATTTCATAATCAAGAGGTGAATTTTAAGGTATGAATATTGTTTGCCTTTGTTCTTTTCCATATGTATATGTGTGCTAGAGGATTATATATATTGGTTATTATTGAAAGGTGATGGAAATAGGGTTATGGACTATTTTGCATGGTTTGGTTGTATTAATTGTAGAAGGTGGATATGGTAATTGAGTTATGGAAGGTGGATATGGTAATTGAGTTATGGAAGGTGGATATGATGATATACTATTGAATTGATGATTATTTATGTCTCTGGCTTAATTTGGTTTAATGGATTGGTTGGAAGGATATATGAATCCAAACTTGATAGTGGAGGATGTTGTATGAATATGCATGGCATGAGAATGTAATTGGAGTATAAGAGGGTTAAAGTGACACCCTTTATGGTTTAATTAAGGTTTACTACTTAACCACTAGTTTTGTGAATTCAAATAATTGAATTGTGACGTTTGGTTGCTAATACTAGATTGCTATATATGTTCATTGTAGATAAGGAAGACAAAAAGATGGAAAGTCCATTTGGGACTAGTATTGAAGTTTGACAGTCAGGTATGTAAAGTATACTCTATACCATATCTTTGGTATAAAAGTGAACAATTGTTCTATTAAGAAAGCTTCCAAAGTTATTCAGTAACATGTGATCCATAATGGTTTTGTTTGATGTCCTACGTTACCAATGAACTTGTTTCCACCCTACAAGATGTCAAGACATTCCAATACTTACTTGTTTTCCAAATCTTACAAGTTTAGTGCACTAATGAATGTCAGAAGGTATCCGGTTATTCAAACAAGATCCATGTGCTATTAATGACTCCAAAACGTTTCATTGATATACCAATAAGTTCCT